>NC_143511.1:82466917-82719417 GCF_031878675.1 Megascapheus bottae
CAGACTCAGAAATCTTCCCATTAAAACAGCTGCTTATCAATTTGGTTTGGGGGTGTGTGTGCGTGCATATGGACCAGTACTAGGGCTTGAACTCAAGACCTAGCAACTGTCTCAAGACCTTTTTTTCCCCAATGCTGGTGTTCTACTACTTGAGCCACAGCTCTCCTTCCAGCTTTTTGCTGGTAACTGGAGTTAAGAGCCTCATGGACATTCCTGCCAGTGTTAGCTTCAAACCAGGATCCTCAGGTCTCAGCCTCTTGACTAGTAAGGATTACAGGCATAAGCATTCAGTGCCCAACTTCTATTTGCTTTTTAAATTTGTCACTCTTTATGCTTTAACAGTAATTCTTACCCTTATCCCTTCTGCTTCTTATTCCTTTTTACCCCTTACCACAATAAAAGGTAGGAGCTCTCTCCATCAGACAGATGGAAAAGGTATAGATATGTAAATAAAACTGAGTTCCCAAATTGAAAGCAGTATGAAAAGTATCAAATGGGGGCCGCAAGTGTGCCCTAGAGAGAGGTAGACTGCTTGGGTAGCATGCATGAAGCCCTGGGCTCGACGCCTCCGTATCACATACATAGAAAAAAGCCAGAAGTGGTTCTGTGGATCAAGTGGAGGAGAGTGCTAGCCTTGCGAAAGCTCAAGGACAGTGCCCAGGCCCTGAGTTCAAGTCCCAGAACGGGCTCCAAGACAGACAACCCGAATTTTGGCTTCTTCCACAGATTATTTGACTTCCTCAAGTAACAAGAAAAAGCACACTCCCTCTCTCTCCAAAATCCTGCCGAGTGAGGAAAGAACATAAACTACAAAGTTCACAAAACCTATCCTTCCTTCCAGTCCTAGCGGAGAGAGAGAGGACCAGACAGCCGGGCTCGGGCTGTGGGGTCAGTTAACTTGTTCTTGGCCTGTTCCGGCTTACCTTATAGACCACTCCGGCGATGGTAGTGCCGGTTTTCCGAGCTTTGGGAAGCTTGAACCCCTTCTTCGCAAAATCAGCTTCCAAGATGGCATTCCTGAAAGCGAGATCGAAAAGGTGTAAGTGTTGAAAGAAAGCCAAGCCCAGGCCGCGCAGCGCGGGCAGGGAGCACGCCTAAACCCGGAGCCCTAGAAAGGAAAGCCAGCCTCGGAGCCACCCTAACACCGAATCCTCCCACCGTCCCCAGCAACAAGTCTCAGCTAGGGGCCCGGACCGAGCCGGAGGCCGAGCTGGCGGCCCGGAGCGCGGGGAACGCCAGAGCCGACCTCAGGCCCGGATTCCCCTGAGTCACACGGGCCGCCGCGGGGCAGGTCATCCACCCTTCCGCGCGCACTTCTCCGCCCAAGCTGAGACCCAGCCCCGTCTCCGGACCCAGCATCACCGCGCCCGCCCCGAAACCGAACCCCGCAGGGCTGCACCTGCGGCAGTTATCAAAAGAGAAGCCTCCAACCGGTGGCTCATACACCGACACGGCCGCCATCTTCCCAAGAAAGTACTTCCGGGACAGAGGCGGGAGGGGCAAGCAGAAAGAGCTCCGCACTTCCGGCGCGGGCCTGCGGCCAGGACCGAAGGGGCGGGGCAAACTCCGCGCTGGAGGGACTGATCGTAGAGTTCTGCGTTCCTAGAGAGGCTAGGAGGCGTTTCGGTGTCATACTGCCCCTAGTGGCGCGGAGGAGAAACCGCCTCCTGGAGCCGGGAAAGGATTTGGTAAGCTCAAGGCCCCCACCCCCAGGTCTCCGTGGCTCAGGCCTCACAGTTAAATGGGATCTGCAGTGACTCGGAGACTTTCACACCCAAGCGGCCGGTACAGCCCCACAAACTCCTTGCATTGAATTTGCCACGTTGTCAAATAGAGCAAGCACCTTCCTCAAAAAACCAGCAAGCACCTGCATCCTTCACCATGAACGAATCGCAAGTCAGGACCACTCTGTGTTCAGTGGGATGATAGAATCGGAAAGACAGAAAATCACCCGCGCTGGAGAGAAATTAGAACGCGCACACGTGGCTGGTGGGGAGGCAAAAACAGTGCAGACACGGCAGAAAACAAATTTGGTAGTAACCAGCCCCCCCCCCAAAAAAAATCTCTCCACTAGATCTAGACCCATGAGCTACAAACGCGTGTTAGATAAAAACTAGTACACGCGGCTGGGAGTTTGGCCTAGCGGTAGAGTGCTTGCCTGGCGTGGACGAAGACCCGGGTTCGATTCCTCCATACCACATACATAGAGTCAAGTGGTAGAGTTCTCACATTGAAAAAGCCCAAGGCCAGTGCTCAGGTCCTGAGTTCAAGCCCCAGGACTGGCAAAAACAAACAAAAAAAATGTGTACACGAAAGTACACAGCCACCTTGTTCATAATAGCCCAATACCAAAAGCCAAAAAGCTCCTAACTTCACCAGTTGATCAAAGGGATGCAACATGTCCGCATGGCGGAATATTATTCAGCCATTAAAAGAATGAAGCCTAGAGGCATTATGCAAAGGTAAAGAAACCAGGCACAAAAGACCATGTAATGTATAGTTTCATTTATAGGAAATGACTTTAACTAGGCAGACCCATACAAACAAGATGAATTTAGTGATGGCCAGAGGTGGAGGTGGGAGACTGGAGTATGCCTGTTTAATGGGTACAGAGTTGGGGGGGGAGACAGGGAGATGAAAAAATATTCTGGAGTTAGATAGTGATGATGGTATACACTGTATGCTAAAAAGCCACTGAATCACACACTTCAAAATAGTTGAAATTGGGCCGGAGTTTGGCCTAGTGGTTAAAGTGCTTGCTTAGCGTGAATGAAAACCTGGGTTCGATTCCTCGGTACCACATACATAGAAAAAAGCCGGAAGTGGTGCTCAGGCCCTGAGCTCAAGCCCAGGACTGGCAAAAAAAATAAATAAATAAAATAAAATAGTTGAAACGGTGAGCTTTATGTCATACAATATAGGCCTGTGATTTAACTCATTTGGATAGAATTTAAGACTCACTGAGGTGAGGTAACTTGTTCAGATTTACGCAGGGAATAAACTATAGACTATAGAATGATTACTTTACAAATATTTATTGAATACCCACTGTGTGTCAGACATGGCATCAGGGGCAGATGAATGGATGGATGATGGCATTCAATTGATGTCGGTGGCAACTACATATCCCAGAAACATTTGCTAATGGCTGGATTTCCTTTCACTATAACCCCAGTCTGTTGTGAAAATAGGAAGTGTATATTTGTATTTTGAGGTCATAGTCCCCAGAATGTAACTTTATTTGGAAATAGAATTGCTGTACACGCAATCAGGTTAAAATAAGATAACTTGAATGCTCTCTAAGCCAGCATGACTTGGGCTCTGCCTGATTTGTTTTTTAAGGAGGGGGTCCTTCACACAGTGAAGGACTCACTTCTCCCCTCTTGGCCCAGTCTTCTTCTGTCTCTAAAGATGGAATATGAAGAACTGACCCCTACCCTATCATCCCAGATGTCAGGCAAAACCTCAAGTATGTATAGACATGATTGACATCTGAGCCTGGCTGTCAACATTCCATTGTGGGCCTAACTGAAAGTCCCCACCTCCCCCAGCCCTAAAAGCCTTCTAGACAACCTCCGTCTCCTTGCTCACACCCCATAAAAGCCCAACTCCAACCACACCTCCTTGCTCAACCCCTCATCCCACAGGAAGCTTCATTGTTCCTCGCTAGGCCTCAATAAACAGTCCTGTTGAGATAGTTGGCCTGTTCCCTTTCCTTTCTCCTCCATTTTCCTAGCACATAGAAAAACTACATGTGTAGATAAGGACAGGTGGTATTTCCATAAGCCAAGAAACACCAAAAGTTACCATCAACTCCCATCAAAGTCACTGATAACTCCCAGCATCCTATATTTCTGTATGAAAGTCACCTAGTCCGGGGTCCTTTGTTACATAGCTGTAGCACATTGATTCACCTTCTGAAATCACAGCCCTTCTAGAAGAGGAAAGAAAGTCCCCAGAAAAAGGCCCATGGCCTGGAATCCTGACAGAAGATAGGCATAAGGATGTACATGGTTGGAAATGGGTAACTGTGGAAGCCTGAGTGTTGGGGGCCAGAGTGGAATCAAACTGTACCTTGATTTGCATCAGACAATGGCTTTATTGTCTTATTGTTTTCTGGCCTTATTCTGTTTAAATGACCTGAGATTTACCATATGAATGTAACACCTGGAAGTTCCCTGGGGCTCAAGAAGGGAAGAAGCTGGAGTGGAAAATAAACGCAGCAGTCTTTACCTGGACTGCGGACATCCCGGACCCAGTGTGTCTGTCTCTCTTCTATTTTTTCCTAGTCCTTGCCCCCTATTTCAGGAACCCCAATCTGCGAACCCTGGTTTGCTGCCGGCTGGCCCCGGCACCTGAGGAAGCCAGAAAAACAGAAAAACAAACCCAAAGACCCTGGAAGTGATGAGATGTCTTCAGGCTACTGCAAGGGGAGCAGATGTGGCGACGGCCAAAGATGATGGAAGGACAGGATGAGTGACTGCTAAAGGGCCAGTGGCAGCTCAAAGAAGGGATAGGAGGAGAAATAATTGTGGCCCCAATCTATGTCCCATTTCTCTTCTTACTTATATATTTTTGCTTTCTTGTTCATGTTCAAGCAGTGCTAAGAGGAGGAGGAGGGGGCACTGCCTCCTCTTCTGGCCTCTGGAGGTGACCCAGCAGAGGCAGGCAGGGTCCAGCATGAGCCCAGCAGAGGGCACCCAAGAGCTCCAAGCAGCCTGAACCTAGAAGGTTGCCTCTCGTCAGGGGCATCTAGCAACCTCTAACCCAGGTAGCGTTGAGACCAGCCCTCAGACCTCAGCTTAGCCTCCTAATCCCAGGCTGCCCCCTGCATGGAAGCCTAGCTCAGAATGCTCCCGGCTGGCCTGGACACAGGACCATTGATTTCCTGGTTGTGCCATCAAGCCTGATGGACCAGCAAGGCCACCACATCCAGTCTGGATGTGGCTGTGAGGCCATCAGGCTCTGAGTCTCAATGTCTAAGGGCTGTGTTACCAAGACAGTCTCTGAAAATGGGCTTAATGCCCTGGCTCCTGGCCCAGAAAATCCAGGACCCCAAGTTAGCCAAGAGACCTAGAGTGTGCCAGACACTTCAGGGGCAGATCCAACAATCCCTAAGGCTCCAGCATCTCTGTCCCACTTTGTTAATGAGGGAACTTCAGTCAGTGGCCCAAGGCTGATAAACAACAGAGTTAAGGTTCAAACCACACTCCTCTCAGCCCCAAACCAGTCACGGCCTCCCCATCCTTACCTCTAACAAGTTTGGACAATGAGGAATCCCAGCTCGCAAGTTCTCTTTGCTATGCCAAAGCAACAGCAAGCTTTCTTCCTCCAGAGCCCTCACCCTGCCTCAATTGGGTATGAGCTGTGTGACCTCCAGCTGGTGGCTACATCTCTCTGAATTTGTTTTCTCATTTGTGAAACAAGAGAACATGATGGTGGGGCCAGGAGTTTGGACTGGTGGTAGAGTGCTTGTCTAGCATGCTTGAAGACCTGGGTTTGATTCCTCAGTATCACATACATAGAAAAGCCAGACGTGGAGCTGTGGCTCATGTGGTAGAGTGTTAGCCTTGAGGAAAGCCCAAAGACAATGCTCAGGCCCTGAGAACAAGCCCTAGTACTGGAGAAAGAGGGGGGGGCATAGGGGAGGGAGGGAGGGAGAGAGAACATGATGGAACCATTCCCTGCACATGCCTCCAACAAAAGCATGCATTGTACATTCTAAAATCTCCTTGCTCAGTCACTCAACTCAGCATTTACTAAACCCTTCCTCAGTGCCAGGCTTTGGGCCAGCTCCATGCTAGATCACAGCCATGAGAGGCCACTGGGCTGGGAACCAAACCTCCAATTCACTGTGCTAAATAATCTGAGACACAAGCCAAGAAAGGGCTGCCAGGTCTGCCCAGCAAAGCAGGTGGGCCATCTCAGGATGGCAGTCAACATCACGGACAGGAGAGCAGAAGGCATATCCCAGGCCAAGAAGGCAGCGCTGCCATGGATTTTTCTAAAAAGTCCCCACCCAGTCTCTAAGCCGCAGGAAAGCCAGCGTGGACCAGGCCTGGGGGAAACGCACCCTGCCTCTGTCAGCACACACACCTCAGAGAGGTCCCACACCAGTAAACTTGGCCATCTTCCCACTGCGGGAAAAGCAGCCCAGGATGCTCCTGGTTGCTATGGCAACTGACTCCTTCGTTTTCCTTCTTCATAAATAAGCTATAAATAGTCAGAACAAACTCGTGATCCTTCCTTTGCATGCATTAGTGCAACTGCCCCAGACTCTAGGGCCCAAGCCCCAACATCCAGATGCCAAGATGCCCTGCCCAGTACTCAGAAAACCCAGCTCCAAGAGAGAGGCCCATGAAAGTACATCCAAGTGGGCATCCCCTCCCACTGCTCCAGAATGTCCTGGAGAGCTTATCAGACTTTGTGGTCTCCCTGAGGCCCCCAGAATGCCAGTCACTGTGAGCAGAGCTCCCTTCCCCGCTCCTACCCTGCCAGTGTTAGGAAGTCATGGAAACCTTTCTATGTGCCCAGTGCTAGGCTAAGTGCCTCCCAGGCTGCACCCTCATTCAGCCTTATACCCCAAGGAGGTTTCTGGCCCCAGGCAAAACTCTTACTTAAACAGAGGAACTGCCTGGCTCAAGCCATGCAGCTGGTCATACAAGGAAGCAAGAATGCGAACCCAGGCCCATCTTTGCCCCTGCATCTTCTTTAGGTGTAGTTGATTCTCCCACTCACACAGGATGAAGAGCTTGGCAATGCACAGATGAGAAAGGAGCCAGAGAATAAACTGTGCCCAGGAGGTGGGGACTGGTGCATGGCCATGGGATGAGGGAGTCTTGAAGCTGAGCCTTGGGTGATGGAGGGCCAGCTACACCAGCCCAGTTCTCCCCATGAGGGGAAACTATGGGGAGATAGAATCACCTGACAGGACAGGAAGGCTTCCTGGAGGTGGTGAGGCTGAGGCAGACCTTGAAGGTGATGAGCAGGTGAGCGGGGAACCGCTTTCTCAACAGAAGAACCAACACATGAAGGGTCCAGAGATAGACATGTCTGGTCTCAAGGGGGTGGGGGTGATGAGAGAGAGAGTGATCTGTGTGGGGCTGCTGGGACAGGAAGGTGAAGTAGGCAGGACCTAATTCTGGAGGACTCAGGCTGGCTTCCAAGCCTGATTCTGTCCCCAAGGCTCTGGGAGCAACGGAAATGCTTAAGCAATATAACCTCTACTGGTGGAAGGAGCTGGCCCCTTGGCACAGAGAATTTAACTGGTGTCACCCAGGGACAAGGCACCCTCAAGGCCGCTAAGCACCCATGACTCATGGGTACTTTCTTCCTCAGCCTTCCAGCATTGGCCTTGACCACGTCCAACTTGTAAGCATTCCCAGATGCCATTATTCCCCAGGGCTCAGATCTGCCTGGTCTCCACAACCAGGCAAGCATTGCCTCATTCGTTATCCACTTATTCATTCATCCCTTCACCTGATGAGCTGGTCCTCTGTCTGGCTCTGTGCTAGGCACAGGAAAAACGATGCTGCCCTCCAGGGAAATGGATGCATCAAGAAACATCAAGGATCTGCAGGTTCTCATAGGGATTGCATGGGACAGCATGGGGCGGGGGAACTGAGGGCCCTTCAAGAGATAAATGGATTGCACAGAAAGGTAGAGCAGACTAACAGGGAGAGATGGAGGAGTTGGTGATGTGGCTCAGGTGGTAGCTCGCCAGCAAAATCATCAGATACTGTCTCAGACAAGAGAAAGACGGTGGTAGGAGGAGAGGGTGGAGAGCCAGCAGGGAAGGGACAAAGAGCTAGGGGAGAATGGCAGCCCTGTCACCAAGGTCACGGTTCTGGAGGTGCTGGGGGTCAGGGGGTGGGGTATGGCGCAGCAATGTAGAAGGGCAATGGATCAAGCTGTCTTGAGTGGTGATTGAGCCCTTGCTGGCCTCTTCCAGCCACATAGACTGAAGACGGGGTCCCAAGGGGGCGGCTCTCGTCACACAGCTGTAGTAACTGCCACACAAGGAACAGGACCAGTCTGAGCTGCTGCTTTTCCCATCGCCCCTACATCTTGCACACAGGGGAAAATGGATTACAGTGCAAAGACAGAGAAACCATGTGCGGGGTTTTGTTTTTGTTTCTGTCAGTGGTAGGGCTTGAACTCAGCGCCTGACTGCTGTCTTCTAGTTTTTCCCCTCAAGCTTAGAGCCACTCGAGCCTCAGCTTCTTGCTGATTAATAGGAGATAAGAGTCTCACAGACCTTCCTGCCCAGGCTGGCTTTGAACCGTGATCCTCAGAGCCCAGCTCCCAGAGTAGCTAAGATGATAGGTGTGAGCCACTGACACCAGGCTAGAAAGCATATTCACCCCAAAAGTTAGAGCTGAAACTGAGCTCAGCTCTCTCTTCTTCCTAGGAAGGAAAAACTGCAGAGCGAGCCCTGATTTTAGAAGAGGAGAGTAAAGGTTTGCTTGTGTGTGTTAGAGTGTGCTGTGTGTTAGAGTGTGCAGGTTTGAGAGCATGTGGGAATTTAGATACGGGGTGTGTGTGTGTGTGTGTGTGTGTGTGTGCACATTTCCAGCATGAGTGTGAACATGAGTATAATAACTGCCTGTGTCCCCAATCCCCAGACTTCTGTATTCCTCTCCTCTTCCCTCTCTGACTTGGAATTGCAGGATGTGCTGTTTGTAAATCCACCACCCCAGTGGAGATCCAGAATCTTCCCCAGAAAGCAGCTTGGTGATTCTGTTTCCAAGCCCTTGTTCTTCTTGGGGCAGGGGACTCACTGGACATGACACAAGCTGTCTGCCCAGAAGTGGGGCGCAGACTGAGCCCAGGGGACAACTGGAGTGTCTGGCTGCCAGCAAGAGCAGCTGCTGCCCGAATGCTGGCCTTGCTGTCAATCTGTGGGCTGCCCTGGGTTGTTTACTGGAAGCCAGCCTCCCTGCAAGGGTTCAAAGCCCTGCCCTGGGCACGTCTGCGGCAGGAAGCAGGCCAGGCAGTAATTGGCGGCGCAGCCGTGCTAAGTGGCCAGCGCTGACCCGCCATCCTCCTGCAGCCGTCGCCTTTGACTGGCTCCACGCTGACCTTCCAGGCCTGCGGGGACTTCCTGCCCAGCGCCAAGCCCGCACCAGGAACAAATTACTCGTTCCCTGAGAAATCTATTAAGAGGTGACAGCAGATCTGGGGACAGGTGGCCAAGGGGAGCCCAGCACAGAAAGCCTAATGTCTCCTGTCCCTAAGGACAACAAGCTGACTCTCCTGGAACTCACCAGCTCAGAGAGTGCTGAGCTCCATCCAGCTCTAACTGTTAGGGCTCAGAATAACGGACTTGGAAGAGCCTACAGTACCATGTGTGCACCCCTCTGTGGCTTCATGAAATAAAGGAAGTTGCACCTAAGAGGCCCCTAGACCTGACTTCCATCAGCCACTGAGCAGAGCAACCGTAGGTAAGAGTCACTTGGCCTCCTTATACTCATGACCGAGGCATAAGAAGCCTCAGTCTCAGGTTGGCATAAAGCAAATGAATGGGATATGCCCGGCGCAGTGGCAGGCAGATGGATTTATTTCCAGTCTTTCCTGGCTGGGAGAAGATGGGGTAGGCCACAGCAGCTTCTGGACTCCCCTGCAGGGAGGAGCTTTAGCTGAGCCCTGAACCACTGGGTAAATGAATGAGCAAATGAATGAACAAATGGCTGGCCACCGTGGGCTCACGCCTGTCATCCTAGCTACTCAGAGGCTGAGATCTGAGGAGCACGGTTCAGTGTCAGCCTGGGCAGGCATTCCATGACATTCTTACCTCCAATTAACCACCAGAAAACGGGAAGTGGCGCTGTGGCTCAAAGGGTAGAGTGCTAGCCTTGAGGGAAAAGAGCTCAGAGACAGAGCTCAGGCTCTGAGTTCAAGCCCTACCACCACCACCACCACCCCCCCCCCGGAAAAAAAAAAAAACAGAATGCATGTACATGACCGCATTGTCACTTGAGAAGCAGTCATCTGAACGATGGCTTCTGAGGTGTTGACACCCTATTCCCCAAAATCTATGACCATACTGCCTCCTGATAAAAGGGATGTGGTGGGTGTGATTAAGGATCTTGATCAAAGTATGATTAGGGATTCGCTTAGGGAATCCCTGAATGCCATCAGAGGCATCCTTACAGGGGGTAATAATTCTTGTGTTTCTCTTCACTCCAGATTGTCCAAGGGCAGAAGCTGCTGCCCAGCTCCACAGCTCCCTTCCAGCCTGACTCCATCCCGGTCTGCCAACATTGAGAGTCTAGCTGAGACCACCACAGCATGCCACCAATGACCTCCACCACCCCACACACACACTCCTGCCAAGGGGGCTTCATAGCCATCTGATGCCACTTCTGAAATGGGAAATTCATCACATAGATCAAATGTATCTCTGGAATAAATGTATCTCTGGGATCCCAAGACATTTGTGTTGGTGGATGGTCCCTGGTGATTTCAGAAAATGTTCTGTTGATGGATATTTTTACTTCATAGCAATATCTTAAGGAATGTTGAATTTATTATAAGGTAAGGAGCTACAATGAGTTGGCATTCTTATTCAAAAAAGAGTATTATATCCAAGCCTGGCATGGTGGCTCATGCTTGTATCCTGAGATCATAGCCTGAGGCCAGCTTGGGCAAAAAAAAAAATTCAAGAGATCTTATCTCAAACCATAAATTGGTGTGCATCTGGTGTCCCGGCTACACAAGAAGTGTAGATAAGAGGATTGTGGTCCAGGCTAGTTAGTGAAAAAGCAAGACCCTATTGAAAAAGATAATGAAAGCAAAAGATTGGAGATATAACTTAGGAAGTTATATCTCAAGCGCTTACCAAGTGCAAGACCCTGGATTCAAACTCCATTATTGTCATTATTGTTACAAAAACACTATATATACACACATATATGTATACACACATATGCAACTTAGCTTGGCACTTTTTTAGAGTTTTTCTGTGGATTTTGTGGCGTTTTCTTGGTGGTACTGGAGTTTGAACTCAGGGTCATATGCTTGTTAGGAAGGTACTCCACCACTTACACCAGGAGGTGCCTGATCCCTTTGGGTTTTTGTGATTTTTCAGATAAGGTCTCATGCTTTTGACTGGACAACCTCAGATCTGGATCCTCCTACTTCCACCTCCCAAGTAAGTGGGATTACAGGCGCGAGGCACTGCACTTACCCTCCATTATACTGATGTTGCCTGTATGGTCCCAGGGTTGATCCAAATGTGAATGATAATGGAGGACTGCAGTGTTTACTCAGAAAATTCAAACACCACCAAAAAAAGAGAGAATAGGGCCGGGAGTTTGGCCTAGTGGTAGAGTGCTTGCCTAGCATGCAGGAGGACCCAGGTTCAATTCCTTGGTACCACATACTTAGAAAAAGCCAGAAGTGGTGCTAAGGCTCAAGTGGTAGAGCTCTAGCCTTGAGAAAGTCCAAGGACAGTGCTCAGGCCCTGAGTCAAGCACAGGACTGGCAAAAAAAAAAAAAAGAGAGAGAGAGAATAAACTGAATATGGGACTCATCCATTCACAACAGGTCTAAAAATGTCTGTACATATCTGATTAAAGGACACCCACGCGCACACACACACACACACACCCCAAAACCTACTTGCTACCCTTTGAATCACCCGGTTCCTAGGCTCCTCAGTCACTGCCTGCTCCGTGGTGGGACGTGAATCTACCCTGGACAGCAGCGAGGGGCAGTGGGGAGCAGGGAAGGGGCAGAAAGAGCCTAAGGACGCAAGGGAGGCCTGCAGGCCCTTGCTTCTCGGGGAACACAGGACTACGAATCCCTGCAGTCCTCAAAGGCAGTGGCGTCTTCCTGGCAGGCCTGGGACCTGGCTGACCTTGCAGACTGTCTGGAATCTTCTGGAATGTCCAAGCTTCACCTAGAGGACCAGGAGGAGGACTTGGTCATCCTGACAACAGAGCGGGGACCCGAGGAGCACGGGGACAGGCAGGGGGCCTTGGGGACACTGTGAGAAGGACTTCTTGAAGCCGCTGAGGCTGGAGGGAGCCAGATAGTCCCCCCCCCCGGCACCCCCTGCACCCCCTTGCACGGGGACGGCCTGGGCCAGCCGGTCCGGGCTTGGAACGAGGCCTCTGGGGCGCGGCGAGGCGCGGCGCAGGCGTCGGGATGCGATTGGCATGCGGGCGGCGAGCAGTTGGTGGCAGGAGCCAGGGGACCCGGGGCGCAGCTTTTCGCTGCAGGGGACGAGTGCTTTATTTCCCTCTTGGACGCCGCCGAGGAGGCAGCTGTCCTGTCCTGATTATTTTTACCTCCAGCCACAGCGGCGCCGCCCCCCCCCCGCCCCCCTCCGCGCCCGGGTTTCCCGGGCCCAGGTGAGGCGCAGCCCCAGCTCTGCAGGCCGCCAGCGCCACCTGCTGCCTGCGCGGCCCGGACCAGGGACCAGGCGGAGAAGGTGGCCCGGAGTGGAGAAGTTTTCCTTTCCTTTAGTGTGTAAAGCAGTTTTCCTTTCCTTCCTCACTAATGGGGGCCAAGCTGGCCTCGAACTCGCCTCCTGCCTCAGGGTTCCACCTGCTGGGATGAGGCCCGGACACCAACAGCTAATTTCTTAGTCTGTTTTCAGACTCTTCATAAAATAAGGCCGAGCCTTTATTGGTTTGTTTATTTTGTGAGTCCTGGGGCTTGAATTCAGGGCCTGGGCGCTGAGCTGTTTTGCACAAGGCTAGGCTTTGGACTGCAACAATCCTCAGATCTCAGCCTCCTGAGTAGCTAGGATTACAGGTGGGAGCCACCAGTGACTGCTCTGAATGGCACTTTGTAGTTACAGTGTTTCCATCACTTTTCACCTCAGAAAAGCCCCAGAGCCTGGCACTACATACTGCTTTCACAGTCAGCTGTGCAACTTTGGGAGATTCTTAGTTCTCACCCCCCTGCCTCCCTCCCGGAACACAAGGGTCTGTTTCATTCCCCCTTCACTCTGTCAAGCCAGGCCCATGGGCCAGGTGGTGGGTTTTTTTTTGGGGGGGGGTGAAGCAATCAAACATTCCATGACATTTGTAGGGCTGGGGGTTCTGCTGAGGAGTCTGAGCTCTGCAAGCAATGCAGCATTCTGGCAATGTGGATGGAAAGTTCGCATCCTTGAAAGTTAGCCAATGACATACTATGTAAACACATACTCAACAAGGGTTAAAGGGCACCCAGCTTTTGGGGGACAAGCATCTGTCCCATGACTCTGTGCTAGCATAATTAACCTGCTTCCTGTAACCAGTGGTTGGTGTTGTATCTCCCTGCTTGAGAGCCTACTTGGAATGAGGCCTCTGAAGCAGTTTCAGCTCCGTGGAGGGCAGCGCAGTAAGTATCTTGAAAAGGCTAAGCTGAGACCACAGAAACCATGTGGAGGCTTCTGCCTTTGGAGGAGGGTAGCATGTGCAAAGGCCCACTGGTGAGGATGGAGAGTTAGTAAGGACCTAGAAAGTGAAGAAAAAGGAGGAGAGTATACAGGAGTGGATGCTTAACCAGGACGGGGGTTCAAAGCCAGGTTCTGTCAATAGCCAGTTGTGTAAGGCCAGGGGAGCAAGAGCCTTTGAGAATCTTTCTTCTTATATTTTTTTAATTTTTTCTTTTTTGTCTGTCATGGCACTTGAACTCAGGACCTGAGTACTGTCCCTGAGCTTTTTCCACTCAAGGCTAATGCTCTGCCATTTGAGTCATTCACTACTTCCAGTTTTTTCAGTGTAGTTTACAGGAGATGAAAGTCTCACACCTTTCTAGTGGACTGGCTTCAAACCACGATCCTCGGATCTCAGCCCCCCCAGTACTAGGATTACAGGCCTGAGCCAGCCCTTCCCCCCTCTTTGGGAATTCTTATTGTGGCCAGTGAGGTAGTGACAATGGGGGATGGCCATCCGGGCCCAGAGTCCCCTCCCAGCCCATTAAGGGTGGGGCCAATGCTAGAGACAGACCTTGAAGCCCTGCCCCATGCCAGACAGGCTGGACAGTCAGGCTTTGAAGCCCAGAGCCCCACCAGATACCAGGCTCCAGACAAAGCAGGTGAGGACCTGCTTTGGGGGGTTGGAACTGGGGAGAACCAACAGGGAGGGCACCTAGACCTAGACCAGATTCCCTATTGGGCCCTTGAAAAGGGGCGCCCAGTGGCAGTCAAACTTGGCACTTCTCTTGAGTGTGTTAGTGTTTGGGTAAACAAAGATGGTGGGTGTCTAGGGATTGAATGGGGTAAATGCCAGCCAATCTAGGAAAAAATCAGTACCTACCATGCCCCTACTACATGCCTAGTCCGTGGTAGGCAACCAGCCCCTGCCCATCCCATACCTACCTGGACCTGGGTGGAGGCAGGTCGGTGGAGATGCTGTTTAATTGGTGCTTTTCAGAGTAAAAAGACTGTGGACCTCAGAGCCCTTCTGTGCTGGGCCTGTTGGATTTTCATGTTCACAGACTCTCTGGAAGAGAAGAAAGGCCATAAATTATCACTGGTGATGGCTCCATCTCCCAGGTGGCATATGCCTGCTGGCATGAAAGTGTGTTTCCGATACCCATTTGTGCATGCCTAGCGCGGGGGCAGAGAGATCTATAAGACCCTTCCTCACCTGCAGAGCCCCCTGCCCCGAGCTTGCCAGGATGGAGAGAAGGAGCAGAAAGGAGGTGGGAAGATTGGGAAAGAAGGAAGAAAGGGAGAGAGGGAGGGAAAAATGAAGGGGGGAGGGAGGGAAAAAGGGAGGAGGGAGGGAGGAAGGAAATAGGAAGGGAGAAAGGGAAAAGTGAGGACAAATGCCCAGATCATCTATGATCATCTCTGATTAGTTATTACAGCACCTGGATGTATCAGACTTCCCATCACTGTTGGGTGGATGGAGGCTGAGGCCACCTTGAAGGAGGGGCTGCTGAGGGAGACAGGAGCCAGTGCAAACCAGGGGCACAACAGGGCCAAAAGTCAAGAAAAGGGGCTCCTGGAGATCATCATTTTGTGTTAGTAAATGTCATCCCTACAGCTAGGCCCCCCCTTCCTGGGCTCAAAGCCCACTGGCTGACTCCCAGTCCAGTGAAGTCTGGGAAAGCAAACAAAGGGTGTGGCACCCCTTCAGACAGGACAGAGCTGTGAGCCTTTTTTTTTTTTTTTCCAGCCCTGGGGCTTGAACTTAGGGCCTAAGCACTGTCCTTGGACACATTTTGCTTAAGGCTAGTGCTCTGCCACTTGAACCACAGCACCACTTCTGCCTTTTTCTATGTGTGTGGTATCAATGAATCAGACCTGGGTCTTTGTGCGTGCTAGACAAGCACTCTACCACTAGGCCAAATTCCCGCTCACTTTGCTTTTTTTTCTTTTTCCATCCACCCTGACTTGTCTGTGACTCCCGCTGTCTTCACTTGTCTCTGCTGGATTCAGAATGATCCCCTGCTATTACTGCCTCTTCTCCCTCCTGGTATGCGACTTTCTGGAGTGGGATCCCAGGAGGAGATCAAGGTGACCCAAAGCCTCTGGGATGGGTCCAAATGGGCTACCCTTAATCATGAGATCCCTGCAAAGGTTAGGAAAGATGGATCCATGGCATGGAAATGGGATAAGGGCAGAGAGAAGTGCCCCATCTCCCACATTCACTCATCAGCTGGCTTGTGCCTCACAAGGGGACCCTCCCCAAAGTCACACCTAAGGCCGCCTGCAGCTTCCCCTGCAAACACCACCAGAACATAGCAAGCATTAATTGCACATCTGGGGGAACACCTATCCCAGCCCCCACCCATCTCTCTCATATCTGGAATCTCTCTAATTCCCCGAGTGAATCAAGGACCCCTTGGGCCACAGGTTGGTATGAGAGGACGCCCCCAGTGGCCTGTGGTCTGGGTGGTGCACTGGTCTGGAATCCACCAGACTGGAAGGAAGTAACTGAGTTAATATCTCAGCATGCAAGGCTCAGGCTGAAACCATGCCAGCAGAGCCATCTCATTCCAGGCCTATGGATCTAGATAGGTTCTAGAAGGAACAGGGTCGCTGGAACATAGAACATGGCCAACCCCAAAGACCCTAACCCCTATGTCCTTGGCTGTGCCTACAGCCAAAGGATGAGGCACTCGCCAAACGTTCCCTCACAGCCTCTCCTATGGCCCTCCAGTCCCACTGGTCCCAGAGCACTGGCTCTGTCCCACAGGTGGTGGAGACTGCCCAGGATGTGTGCAAGTTCCCAGGAGAAAGGCTGAGTTGGTGGCAAGCTAAGAGTCCTGCGAACTACGATTTGGCTCCCTGACACTGGCATCTCCAAATCAGCTTCTCTCCACGGCTTCAAGATCCCAACTGGGTGGGCCAAAAACTGGCCTCACGAAGGAGACCCCCGCTGAGGCATGAGTGCAGGGCTCGGGGCCTGGGGGGGGAGTGGTGGAGGCTCTGGTGACTGACAGTGACAATTCCTGCACAATAAGGAGTTACACTCCATTGCATCTCCGCGTTCCCCCCTCGCAGGCTGGAAGTAGGGGTTGATCTCGAGGTGGGGAGGGGAGTCGGATCGCCTTCATTTCTTACTTCCCCAGACCGGAAAGTACCCTCAATCCTATGAAAAAGCTCCAGAGGCGTGTAAACGGTAGCTAGAGGCAGGATCGGGAGCACGTCTGGGGAAACTGAGGTCCTGGCCCGCGCGTCTCCGCAGGCGCGCGCCCTGGTGCAGTGGGACACCGCCACGTCCGAAGTGGCCGCGCTCTTCCTCGCGGCGCCCGCCCTGCCCAATGCGCTGCAGCTGCTCGCCTGCGCCGAGTCGGGGGGCGCCACGCGCCCTTCCGCGCCGGCTGGCACCTTGTGTGCGCCATGTGGGATCAGCGCGGCGGGAGCTGGGCCTGGGCGCAGGCCAGCCGGTGCCGCTGGGTGGCATCGTGGTGCTGGGCCAGGATCAGGATTTTCCCGGCGGCGGATTCTCGGAGCGAGACGCCTTCAGCGGCAACCTCACCGACTTCCACCTGTGGGACCGGGTCCTGAGCTCCGCACAGCTACGCGGGGCTCGGGCCTGTGTGCAGCCCCGCCCCGCTCTAGGCCTGCTCTGCCCCTGGGACCCAGGGGCCCTGAAGGTCACGCCCTCGCTTCTGCCTGCGGTGCAAGTGCATCTTCTCTGTCCGGGTATGGAAGGCTGGGACCCAGGCTGTCAGCCTGCCCAGTCGCTGGCCCTAACCCCCACCCCCGCCCCTAGCTGACAGACCCCGCCCTCCTGGCTGCTCGACGCCCCGCCCCCAGTGAACAGGCAACCCCCTCTGCTTGGCTGCCCAACGCCACGCCCCCAGCTCACCAGCCACACCCCTGGCTGCCCGACGCCACGCCCCCAGCTAACAAGCCACACCCCTGGCTGCCCGACGCCACGCCCCCAGCTGACAAGCCACACCCCTGGCTGCCCGACGTCACGCCCCCAACTAACCAGCCACACCCCTGGCTGCCCAACGCCACGCCCCCAGCTGACCAGCCACACCCCTGGCTGCCCAACGCCACGCCCCAGGCTGGCTGGCTTTGGCCCCGCCCTCTGTCTCTAGACCCTATCCCTACTGCTAACCCTTGGCCAGCCTAGCTCCACCGGACCACAGTGCCAGTGCTGTCTCTTAGGCTTCCAATTCTGGTAGACTTGGGGGTGGGGCTCTCCAGGTGCCTCTCCCACATCTCCCAGGGCCGAATAACCCCCGAGGCAGTGCAAGTATGCAGGTGATGCAGGTGATGCAGGTGTGCAGGTGCCTCCACAGCCTGCAAGGGTGCCTGGGTTAAGGAGACAGATGTGACCTTGTTGCCACTGACTCTGGCCAGTGCTTGCAGTCCAGGCCGTTCCTCTGCTCGAGGACAGGTACACCCTTGTGGTGCCCCTGGGCTCTGCAGAAGGGGAGGGAGATGGAGACAAAACCAGTGGTATAACCTGGGAAGTAAGAGTCTTTTATCTTCTGGGCTCTAGACCACGAACCCAGTGGAACTAGACAATCCAGGAGGGTGAATCCCAGGTATGTCTTTGGGTAGGTGATTTTGCCTTTTGGTGTCTCGGGTTCCCAGCTAGCACGCTGTGTAAGGCTCCAGCTGTTCTGCCCTTGGGCCTCACCTGGTGGGTGGAGGTCATTGAGCAGACTGGCACCCCTAGGCCAGATGTTGCACAGAGTCCCAGCTTGGCATCTACTTTTGCAGAGACCAATACGCAGCTGCAAGACTTCCAGTCAGGGCCAGGCCAGGATGTCATCAGCCACATCAACACCTTGGCCAATGCCACTGTGGTGAGCCTGCTCCCAGGGCTGGAGGCAGGAGGGTCTGGGGTACTCTGGGGCCTCTTGTGTCATTTGCTCACCTGTTAGGGGGCTCTCACCTGATAGTCTTCAGTAATTAATGCAGTTCTTCATAGTCCCTATTTCAACATCTCCAACCCCCAGACTCCCTATTTCAGAGCTTCTCAAAACAGAGCTTATAAGATTGACTAGAACCCTCAAGAAGACCCTGGCAGGGCCCAAGTGAGGCCCCCTGGCAAATAACCTCATGACAGGCAGACAGGAATTGACGGGCTACTTTCCACAGCTCCTCCAAGACCTTCTCTCTGAAGCTCCCAACACCCTGTCCATGGATGGGGCTGGCAGCTTCCTGGGCATCCTGGAAAAAGTCCTAGAAGAGGAGACAGCTCTGCTGGGGCCAGCTGCACTGCTGGCTGTCCTGCACTTCCTAAAGAGAGTGACAGCTCTTGGTGCTGAGGGGCCAGGGCCCTTACTAGGGCCCTGGGAGTGGCTGGGCCAGGGTGTCCTGTCCAAGGCCCGCCTGGTTCTGGAGGAGGAGTTAGTTGACACATGGCTTCCATCCGCAAGGTGAGACTGCAGTACTGGCCAGGAGCCTGAACTGTTCTGACCTTGTTACCAGCTTGTGTAATTATGGGCAAGTGAGGGCTCTTTTTTGCTTTGGGGCCAGGCTCCCTCCATCCCTTGAGAGAAGTTTCTGTCTTGTTCCTTTTATAAGCTGAACTTTCTCTTGAACAACTTAGCAACATTGCCAGTTGCAAGAGTGATTCAGAGCCACTAGTCAATAAGGGCTTTCCCCAGATCAAAAAATCAACAACAAAAACCTGCCAGAGACCACAAGTGGAGAGGCTGATGGACGCTTTATCTTGGCGAGAGTGGCCACAGGTCTGAGAGTGATCAGCCCAGAGAAGGGAGGGAACAAGAGGTCACAGACATTGTCTGCAAATCTGCAGGGCGGAAGGAGCAGACAGTTCTCATCTGGCCTTAAAAGACAATTAGGAGCAGGATGTGGGGTGGGGAAAAGGGTAGAGAATGGCACAACACAGGATGCTGCTTCCTCCAAGGGGCTCACCTGGACAGGCAGTGACATCCCTGTGCTGGGAAGTATGCAAAGGCCAATTATTTTTTATTGTTCCAAGAATTTTGCCAAGTTCTTTACATTCATTATCTTTTTAATTAATTTATTTATTTTGGCCAATCCGAGGGTGTAGACTCAGGGTCTGACCACTGCCTTGGGCATTCCTCAAGTCTATTGCTCTACCACTTGAGCCACAGCACCACTTCTGGCTTTTTCTGTGTATGTGGTACTGAGGAATGGAACCCGGGTCTTCATGCATGCTAGGCAGGCACTCTACCACTAGGCCAAACTTCCAGCCCTACATTCATTATCTTATTAAAGGCCCAGAGCAAGAGTCCCTCTCTCTATTTTGAGTTGAGAAAATTAAGTCATAGAAAGGTTGAAAACGTTCCAGAGGAGATCTAAGCTTTGGTAGAGTCAGAATCAAACTTGGTCTAGTTCTAGAGCTTGTATTCACTATACTAGATTTCACAAACCTGAAAATTGGTCCAAGGCTGCAGTTGACGAGGGGACAGAGGCATTGTAGTACGTGAGACAGATGGAATATGCACGGATCTTCTTCCCCGGAGAACAGGGGTTTGCACACTCACTGAGCTTTAGGCAATGGAGAGGTGTTGAAGGCCCAGCACAGCACAGGGGTTCTTCAGTGCCTGTCCCCCCTCTCCTGCTCTCACGTCCACATAGCCTTTTTTGTTGTTGTTGTTGTTGTTGTTTTTCAAATCAGATATGAGCACCAATTACAGGTTTAGCACTGGGTCCAGAGTCAAGGGCGGGGGACAGGGCTCTGCTGCAGGGCCTGCTCTGGGGGGCGAATGATGACCAGAGGCACAGAGACTTCTGTGACTGAAGGGTGAGCAGGTAGGGAGGCAGGCAGGGCTTGATCCCCAGGTCGCAAGGAGCCCCTGAGGATTCGAGGCCAGGACAACCTCTCAGATCACTGAGCCCCTCATCTCAGGTCTGCACGGAAGCAGAGGGGTGCCGGCAGGGAAAGGGAGCTGAAACGCCACTTCCCCCCAGATGGCTGGTGGACCTATGGCCCCAGGTGCCAGTGTGCAGCGTAGGGCACCCCTGCTGAGCTCTTTGCTGACTTCTGAGAGGCCCTGGTGCACATCCAAAGCCACCACGTGCGTGAGTCCCCACCCAGCCCAGCTGCGGGAGCTTTCTACACTGCCACAGACCCTCCATGCTCGTTCCTGCTTTGCCCATGCTGTACCCTCCACCAGGATGTGCTTTCAAACTTCTATACATCCTTCAGAGCCCTGTTTAAGTGCCACCTCCTCTAGGAAGCCTTCCTATTTATCCCCTAATAGTTCTTTCCCCTTCACTTAACCCAAGAACTTAAATGTGTCCTTCATTAGACTCGGGGTACTTAACTTCCCCACCTCGCTGTCACCATCCCAATTTGGAAAAGCCCGATCTGCATTGGACTGGTGACTGAGCTTCTCTGAGCAGGAATGGTGACCTTCCAGACTTGGGGCAGGGAGGGGTAAGCAGACCCCAGAGGCAGGCAACCCAGCAGAGAGCCCCCTACCCCCGCCCCAGGCCATCTTCCAGCCCAGGTCTGGAGGTGCAGAGTGTGCACCTGCCAGAGGCCAGCACGGGGGTCCACACATCCACAATGCCCAGTGGACACCCAGAGGGCCCTGCCACCTCCATATCCCTGCTCCAGAAAGGTGGGTGAAGATGGGGAGGCGGGAAGGAGTCCGAACCCCAGCCCTGCCACGGCAGCTGTGATGCGTTGGATGGTTTCCTTAGGCTTTCCCCATCTTGGTCCTTGCCCCTTGGGTGGATGTGAGGACAGACGTGCCCGCACACACTGGTGTTTGCTTAGTCTCCCCCACTAGACCCCACGAGGAATTCCTCAGAAGTGGATGGTAGAGGCTGCCCTGCCCTTAAGCCCACCAGGGTGGGCGGCTTAGGGTGAGGAGGTGAACAGATGGGAGCTGATTAGCTGTGTGATCTTGGGGACATTGTTGGCATCTCTGAGCCTGTTTCCCTCGCAGAGTGGGTTTCCCTCGGGGTGGGGTCTCGGGTCACCCCTGTACTCAGCCAGGCCTCTCTCGAGTCACTGTGATCCACAGCTGATTCACCTCAACTGTTTTTCAGCGTACCCTGGGGTAGTGGTGCACTCCTGTTAACTCCACCGTTCCACATACTGGGGCCATCCTAGGCTACATAGTAAGAGCCCCCCTCAATCTCACAAAACAACAGCAGAGAAAGCCCTCCACATCCCTGTCCCGCATCATCCTTTTGTCTTCTTTACACACACACACACACACACACACACACACACACACACACACACACACACCCCTATCTGTCTTTGCTTCATAACTCTAGGCCTTCTCCCAGATGCTGCTGGAGCCTATCTGTGCTTTCTGGAAGTTCACTATCACGTACATTTCCATATCTATATTCTGTAAAGCCTTTTTTGAATGCTTGAAAGTGAGGCAGAATTCAGGCATGCCTGGGGCCTCCACACCTGCCTGGCAGGGGCAGTTTCAGGCTCTTCCAGCTCCAGGACAAGTAAGGTAGAATATGTCACGCCATGGAAATGAGCTCCCTGTCCTAGGAGGTATGTAAGGGAGGCGGGCATGGCTTGGAGGAGGCTTGTCTGTCAAATGGCTGTTCCCTGGGATACTGTCTGCTGTCATCACTCATTGGCCAGGCCTCCAGCCCTGTTCCCCTCTCCCCTAGATTGTGCAATTCTAGCAACAAGTTGTTCATAATATGTCCCGTTATCATCCTGCAGCATCAATAGTGATGTTTTTCCATTCCTAATCAGTCCAGCCAGAAGTTTCACCAATTTTGTTTGTTTCCTGATGACTTGGAATGAATTTTATATTTTAATGGATGCATAATTGTGCATACTTAGAGGGTTCAATGTGGTGTTTCACCTCAGCTTCAATTTATAAAGACATGACAGTCAGAAACACCAAATGCCAGGACACTGCTGCCTCTGTCAGGATATAAAATCCAAGTCCTAAACTCAGGCTGCCTTTGCTGCCTACCACTGATGCCATCTCAGAAAACCTACGTTGTTGTTTTTATGTAATTACTTAGAACTAATCTATTCATCATATACATTTAAGACCTATTGCTTGTTAGTTGTGTCTTTGCCCCCCAGACCTTGTGTTTGCAATATCACTACTATGTGGAACTTTACATAGATTGGGGCCTCTACCACAAAAAATGCTCAGTAGCTCTTCCCTCACTGAAGAAGGAATCACAGAGATCTTTCTGTGCCAGTAGAGAGAAACCCAATTGTTGTTGGCCTTTTCAGATTCCAATTATCCCTTGAAAAGTAGTCATGGTTGTGATGGTTGGTCATAGTTTTCACCCAGGATTTTTTTGGTGTATCTTAGTCCCCACCTTTCCTTCCCTCCTTCCCTTTTGCCTTTTGTGTTACATTTCTCCATTCTCTTCTCCCATGATCCACAATAGGCAATCCCTGGTCCCTAAACTACAGTCACCAGTGGTAGTTTAGCCTCCCCTGCCTACCCACAGCGCCCAGTACCCCTGCTCCCAGGGGATAGCCTGGGGCCTGGGGGGGGGTGTCCTGGAGAGAAAGGAGTGGTGGCTTGGCTAGAGCCCCCTCTGCTTTCTCTAGGTGTGCCTGTGGTCACCCTGGCCTTGCACTGCTGGGCACTGCTGGCTGAACGTGCACACAGACACGATCTGGGCCTTCGTGATGCTCGTGGTGAGCGGGAGGTGTGAGGCCCTAGGGAAGGGAGGGCCTGAGGATGGGCCTCCTCCATCCTGCTGACGCCAAGTCCACAGGCAGCCCCTGCAGATTGGGGCCAGATGTGGTGGCCCAGTGTGGGGCAGGAGGAGGTGGGGGTGCAGGGCCAGCCAGCGCCCCTGTGCATTAGCACAAGGCTATGGCCGTGTGGCCTCGTGTATGTGTGGATATGCTCATGTATGGCTTGAGTCAGTGTGGACCCCAGGCACTGTCCTGGAGGCTCGCCCTCTGTACATGCTCACACAGCCTGCTAGGGACCAAGGATGCCAGGCAGTCCCCAGAAGTTCAAGTGGAGGGTGAGGATGCAAATTTCCACCCCTGCCAGGAGCCTGCATGGTGCTGCAGCATCATGTGTGTGGGGAGGGCTGCTCTCCACTTCCGCCCCCTCCTCCCTCCCTGGCCGACACCATGGTGGGCCACACGTCAGGGTGTCCCAAAGAACATAAAACTTGGGGTTTCTTCAGAGGGGAAGGGTCTGGCTCCATGCCCCCTGCTTCCCAGCCCGGGCCCTTCACAGTCCTTCTGGAAAGTTACCCCCACTTCCATACTGGCCCCCAACGTCCCCAGGCTGCCCCCCACTACTGCATGCCTGTTCTGTGATCAGAGAAGGCAGTGAGTCCTGGAGAGCTATCTGACACCTAGTCTGCAGTTCGAGTCCCTTTCTGGCCACTGTCTTCTCCAGTTACCCTCAAGAACCCCAGGATAGCACCATGACCCCCTCAGCCACACCCACCCTCCCACAGGCCCACAGTGAAGCCGGCGCTTGGCCTGTTGCCCATCCTGGGCCTGGTGGGTGGTGGGCCTCCTGGTCCACCTGAGCCCTGCCTGGACCTATGCCGCGTGGGCCTCAATTCCTTCCAGGAACCTTCTGAGCCTGACATCTGAGCTGGAGTGTCATGTACACAGGAACTCCTCCCGGAGGAGGGGGTGAGCATCCCATCACCAGAGCCATTCACCACTGCTAAGATGAGGGGCTGGGGACACTTGGGGTTGAGTAATCACCAATCAAGGAGCAGAATGTGAAGGGCCGCAAAGGGGATGGTGAAGGGCCAGGCTGTCCTGTGCTCCAACCTCTGAGCAGACACCAGAGCAGCTTCCAACCCCACCGGGAGGCCAGGGAGGAAAAGCAGGGCCTGTGCCCCACCCCCTCACGTCTGTGGCACACTGTAGGGCAGGCTCCATGAAGACAGCAGGTTAGACAAAGGTGAGGTAAATCCAGCCTGAGTCCCACAGGAAGTCCCACAGGAAGGAAAGTTCCTAAGGGAATAGACATGGACAGACAGGGGCTGAGTGCCAGGAGAGGGGAGGGGATCCCTGCTCCCCTGCCCCTTGGCCCTTTGCTTTTTGGCCTCCTGCCGCCCTGCAGACCCATCTGCCATGTCCGCACTGCCACTCGCTACTTTTCCAAGTCTGAAAAATGGATCCAGCCAGATATCTGCCTGGGCACGGGTGAGCTCCAAAATCAGGTGTAACTTCCACCCAGGGTGTCTTGGCCTCTGAGTTTCCCTGGGAAGTGGGCCCGAGGTGTTCAGCTGCCTACAGTACCCGGTGCTTCTCCAAACCCCAAGCCAGGCCCACACTTCCATCTCTCCACAACTCATCAGTGCAGAAGCCAAGAAGCAGAAGGAGAGGTGCCAGTCTCAAATCCAGACTCGGATTCTCCACCCCTGTAGATTGCTGCAGCCCCAGGCAGGGTACCTGGCTCACATTCTTGGGATAGTCACTGACAGCCCCCACCCCATGAGCCAGGTACTGTGGGAGGCACAGAGGTTCAGCAGCAAATGCAGCAGCAAGCAGGGAGTTCTGAGGGTGTTGGTGGCTGGGGTCATGGCCTGCCTTGTGCCAGAAAAGCCAGAGAAGGAAGGACATTCTCCTGGAAGAGGGGGAGGTTCTATCTAGCTATGCCTTGAAAATAAAAATAAGAAGGCAACATGGCTCTCAGAAGCTCTTCTGGGCCTGAACAGTAGGGCATGGGGATGAGGTTGCTGCATTCCCACCCCTGGCAGCCAAGACTTCTAAGTCCCCAGCACTTCTTGAGTTCCATTAGAGATTTGCCCTTGTGGTCTAGTGCTTCACCCATCACAAGGCACTGAGGGTGGCAGCAACTTATTGTCATGGCAACCATTCCAGTTGCTTGCCCGGTACCCCCATCTCAGCCTGTGCCCCTTAGGTGGGCAGAGACACTGCCATGCTCACTGTCATCACTGCTCTTTTCTCCTGTACATTTCTTTGTCTCTCTTAACTTTATCTGAGTCTCTGTGGATGTGGCAATGTCAGGCCCGCCCCTGGCTCTAGCTCTCCGCTGTGTCCTCCAGGCCCTCAGCGGTGCTGCTCTCCCCTGTTGCCTCTCCCTCCTCTCTTTTCCATCTACCTTTGTGTCTTTCCCCTTTACTGCCTCTTCAAGCCTCAGGACAGCAATGAGGTGACCAGATCTGAAGGGTCTAGAATGGGCTCAGTCTCCTTCAGAAGTGATTCTCTTATATTCTGCCAGGTTCTAAGGGACCACAAGCCCTCACCTCCCTAACCAGCTGTATACAGCTCACAACTTCCTTGGGGCAAAGTCTTGTGAGGCTAGACAGGTAGGTTGAGTCAGGGGTTGAGTTTCTACCCCTATAAGGGGGCTGGAGGAATCATTGGAGGGTTCCATGGAGACAAAAAGCTAAAGCAGCCATGGCTTACACCTGTAATCCTAGCTAGTCAGGAGACTGAGACATGAAGATCATGGTTCAGAGCCAGCCAGGGTGTGTACATGCGCACACACGTGTGTACACACACACACACACACACACACACACACACACACACACAGAGCTAAAGCATAGAATGGAAGCTCATTTGTCTCATGTGGTGATTCAGTATGAGCTTCCCAGATCCCTCTTAAAACACTGGAAAGCACGTGAGCCACAGCACAAAAGAAGCTACCTGTGTAGGGATCTCCTGAGGGAGACACCCAAATCACCCACCCCAGGTCACACCAATGAGGACTGCTGCAGACAGAGCAGCCGCTCGGGGAGGAGCAGGAGGGAGTGTGGAAGCCAGACCATACAGGACCCCCAGAACTTGTGGTCCGATGGCTCCCCACCTCACTAAGCCCTCACATCCAGCACCTGTATCCTGAGATGCATGGGACACAGAGGGACAGAGGTCAGAGAGGCTTTGGTCCCTTGGCAGCCTCTGCCAAGACAGGACAGGTAGGGTCTCATTTGCCTAAGTGTGCTTAGGGTGGGCTACCCTTGCCAGGGCCAGGTGACTCTGGGGCTTTGCCCCTAGGATGTGAGAGGCCAGGCTGTGGGAGGACAGAGTGGGGTCAGGTGAAGACCCACGGCAGTGACAGGAGTTCTCAATGCCCCTACATGGTCCTGGTCTACGCGGCCTTCAGTGAGGAGGTGAGTGAGATTCCTGGGGCTGCAGGGAACACAGCGGCGTGGGGAGGGTGAGACTGTCCCAGGCCCCTTTCAATCCTGCGGGCTTGAGGCCTGGAGCACCGAGGATCCCAGTGGTATCTTGCTGTCCTGTAGGTATGGAGCGCCCTGCAGAGGATGATGGAGAAGAAGGTGGCCGAGGAGTCTCCAGTGAGACAGGATGGGGCCTGGACATGGCAGGAGGTCCCAGCTCTGACGTCCAAGCTGAAGTCCTCTCCTTTCAGACCCGCTCAGGACAGGCCAGCCTGCGGCCTCCAGGTCCCTGAGTAGTAGCCCAGGACAGTACTGCAGCCTCGGCTCTATCATAAAGACATGTAGCTTTCAGAGGTCTGGCCTCACCATCTGTCCCGGCCCCACGATTGCGCAGTGCCTCTGTTTCCCCAAAACTTACCAACTCATGTTTTCCCCTACATGGGCCCAGTATCCCCACAGCCTTCTCTCCTATTGCAGAATCCGAAAGACAGGTGAGGCTGGGCCAGGCCAGATCCCCACAGAGCACTTCCAATGGTGTGGGGTGTGTGTGAGTGTGTGTGTGTGTGTGTGTGTGTCAGTGAGTGTGTAGGCAAGGCTGGGGTGGCAGCAGGGACTAGAGTTAGGTGGCTGCTTCTGCTTGAGTCTGGTCAACAGGTGCTGCAGGGCTGAGGGTGGAGGAGCAGCTGGGAGCTGCCGCCTGAATGCATGCCAACCCCAAAGCTGGAGGGTGGTAGAGAGAGTTCTCACCAAGATAGCCAAGGATCTGAGGGAGAAAGGCTCAACCCTTCCCCCTCTTCCTCACGCTGTGGAGCTAACGGCATTCAAGGCTTCAGGTATTTGGCTCCTCAGGGGGTCCCCCTTCACCTTGGGCCTGGATGCCGCCATACCATCCCACTGCGGGTGCCTAGAAGGTCCATTAGGAAATGGGCTGCTGCCTCTTGGAGGGGCAGTGACTAAAACTGCCTTCTCTGTCCACCCTTCTCCTTGGCCCCTAACTAGTGCCCAGCTCCCCACCCCACGCCTGGCACCTGATTTCCTCCAGCTGGATGGCAGATGGGACACTGGAAGGGGCCTGTGTGCAGCTGAGCACGGCTAGGGACACACCAGGCCCCGCTCAAGAGGCGGAGGACTGAGATATGACCACTCAGGAGAATGTGAGTCACCTCGATGCCTCTATGCCTCAGTTTCCACAATATGAGAGCAACACCTTCTGGCCTCCAATACTATTTCCAGCAAGCAGTGAGAGGCCTGTCTATGGCCTTCCTACCAGGGCCAGGCCTTACCCTCCCCCCTCCCCCTCTACCCCCCTCTCCCCCCACCCCAAGCATGGGCTATTTCTAGTTCAGGCTGAGGAGCTTTCTCCCACTGAGGGCTGCAGATGAGGGAAAAAACGAGACACGAGGCCAGCCACGTGGGTGTAAGTGCAGACACAGCACCCCTCGCCCCCAGGGCCTTTGCCCCAGCCGGCGCTCGGCCCCTAGGAGCCCAGCTTCCCTTCCGCAAACTGAGCCGGCGGCGCCCCCTGCAGGCCGGCTGGAAGGGTGCAGGGCCCGGCTCGGGCAGATCCAGGGCCCAGCGCCCCACACCCCGCACCCCGAGGCGCAGCCCCCCCACCCCGCTCCAGCCCCCACCCGCGGGCGCAGCCGTCTGCGAGAACAACAGCCTCAGCGGCGCCTCTGCGCTCGAGTGACAGCGCCTTTGTCTCTGCTGAATGAGTGCGTTGCTAGGGCCCCGCGTAGCAACGGAGCCGCTTCCACCTGGGCCCCACCCTCCAGACCCCCAGCCCCCGCCCCTTCCCCGGGCCGAGTGAGAAGGTGTGCCCAGGGACCCCTGCAGGCATTCTGAGGATGGTATCTCGGGTGCCTCCAGCCTGTTCTCAGACTCTTCCCCATGATGGCTGTCTTGGCCAGCCACCTTCTCTCCCAGGGGTTTCGACAGTGCCTGAGGGGTGGCCTGGGGCCTCATTCCCAGAACCCCAGCCGGGATGAACCAGGCAGCCAGCAGCCAAGTGAGAGGAGCAGCCAGGGCCAGCCTGTCCACCACCTCACTCCAGAGGGGACCTGCCCTGGACCCACTGTCCCCTCTCTGTCTGTTCCTGCTCCTCCTGCCCAGTGTTGATGTGCCCAGCTGTGTGGGTAATCAATATCCCGCCCCTTGCCGTCTGGGGTTCCCCCTGGCTTGAGGACAGGAAAGAGGCGCCAGGGTGTCTGGGGAGAGGGTGGGGGTACAAGTCCTCTTCTTCAAACTCAGGCCCTGGCACATGGCATCAAGGGCAGGGGTGGAACTGGAGAGCAACAGAAGCCCTCCCTGGGCTGCAGAGCTGAAATGGAAGTGGGGGTGGGACAGGGGAGGCAAAGGTGGGGTAGGTGAATGAGAAGCGTGGAGACCCTGCCAGGCACAGTGGCCTTGGTGGCTCCCTGGCCCTCCTATGTTCTGGGACAAGGTAAGCTCCCGAGGTTCAGGCATTTTCAGGAGATGGGGGTGTTTAAGCAGAACAAGCAGCACCAGGCTATGTGACACAGAGCTGTGAGTTCTAAGCACACAGTGGATACCTGTGAATTGTCAGCTGTTGCCAGAGACATGAGGCTAGGGGGGTCCACAGGAGGCCATGTCTGAGGTCTTGAAGGTATCAGGCCAGGTTGGCCAGAAGCCATGAGAGGAGCTGGTGTGCCCATAGGAGAGCAGGGCCCCTACCCTGTGCTGAGAAGTCTAGCTAAAGGGCTGCTGGGTGAGTCAGATCCTGCTGAGTGCCAGCTTGGCCCCAGCAAAATATCTGCCTGCTGCTGGCAGGAGGCTGGAGGGGCTACAGGGAGGGAGAACTGAACAGGGCAGTTGGTGACCTGTGAAACCCTGTATCCCCAGGGTCTTCTAACTTCTCTGTCCTCTTTTTCAGAAGGCTTCTACAAGCATTATAAGGATAATGATTTGAGATTCATTGAGTTGGACATGATAGATCAGGACAAGGGAGGGGTGAGGCTGGCTGTGTTCATTCTCAGCTGTGTAAACTCGGACAAGCCACCCTCTCCCCCTGTGCCTCAGTTTCCTCTCAGTAGTCTGGGGCTGCCACCTATGGACAAGGCTTGGAACAGATATGAAAGCCAAGTCAGTGATGTCTGAAGCAGAGCAAGCATCCCCATGGTGGCCATGCTCGCTGCTGCCACCAAGCGGGAGTGGGTGGAAGTAAAGGTTCAGCCAGGTGGTGAATAGGCAGAGAAGGAGTTGATGCAGAATTGGGATCCTGTCCCCTGATTCGGTAGCAAGGGGGCCTTTGGCCAGAGCCTTTCCCACGCGCCTCCCCCCGCACCTGTAGAACAGGAAGGTGAAGGAGGGCACACAGTAGGGTGCTCATTCAATGGATGTTCCTTTCAGCCAAGATGGCAAAGCTGGCATGGCCAGGGTGGAGTTGAGCATCCACAGCATCCACAGATGAAGTGCCTGCAGCCCACTGCCATGCCTGATGTCCCCTCACCCCTGTTCTCTAGCCCTCCTACCACCCCAGAGTTCTGAGCCCGGGGCACGGCCCACGCCCACCCTTTCCCCCCACAACCCATCCCAGAGTTCCTGCTCAGGCCCCAGAAGGCAAATCAGCCAATTATCTGTAAACTAATTGCAAAATTTATTCCAGGGATGCATGGGGGGCTGGGAGATCCATAAGGGCACTTCATGTTTCGGGGCTGTGGGTCCCTGGCCTTGGCAAGGGCGTGAGTTTCAGGAGCAGGGGACTGAGTCAGGGCAGCAAAAAATTAAAAAAAATTAAAATTAAAAGAGCAGGGAGCAGGGACGCCCAGTCCATCTAACTGGGCCGGCCTAGCACAAGTTGCAATGGTGACAGGAAAGCGACAGTGGGTGTCCAGCAGGGCAGAGAACAGCCAAAGCTTTTCCCCAGAGAGTGACTTTCAAGACACAGGACAGCAGCCAGGGAGCTGAGGCCAGCTTTTAGGGCGGCAGCAAGAAGCCCAATGGGTTTGGGCCAGGAGAGGGAGGGTCAGCACTACCCCATATCCCACCCATGAGGACTCGGAGCTCCCCCTGCAGGTCACCTGGGGAGTGGGCAGAGTCAAGCAATAGCTTCTTTCTGGAGCAGGACAGGGCTCAGAAGAAATGACCTGGCACCAAGGGAGTACTTGGAATGGGAGATGGGAGGAAGGAAGCCTGGGCCTGTATTTGGTGCAGTGGTTGAACTCCACCTCAGTTCTCCATCAACCCCCTGCTCTCCTCCTGGACATATGCCTTTCTGGAAGTGTTTAGGAAATGTAGAAAACACACCTATAGCCTTGCTGCTTTGTACCAGCCCAGCTGACCAAGAGTGAGTAGGGCTGGAATGTTGACTGTACCAGACTTTTCCTCCCTATGGGGTGTGGGGAGAGTGGGGGGGTGGTAGCAATGTCCTTTCCTAGAAATAGAGCAGAGGTCTCCATGCAGAGGACAGATGGTGGAGGGTTGGGGAGTGGTCTTTCTAACTGGTCTCCCAGTTTCCTCTAGGGCCAACAACCTCTACCAAATTTAGCAAACTCAGTCACCCTTCATTTACTCAACAGAAAACTTCCCTCTTCTCTGTGGCAGAACCCCTGACCGCGATGCCCACTCACCTTCCTCCCGCTTCTGACCCCAGGAGAGGGATGACCTCTGCCCCAAGGGACATCCAAGGCCCACCAAGGAATCCAGAAATCTCCTCCCAGATTGGAGAAGATACTGGGAGAACAGGAAGTGGGGTAGTTTACCCACCACCTCCTTGGGGGGTGCTGTGAGTGGTAGGCAAGTGCCAGGGGCTAGAGAGTACTGCCTTGCCCATCCTCACCACCACCCAAACATAGCTCCAGAGCGCAGGGGCAGGGACCTAGGGACAGGGCTCTGGGGTCACCTACTGAAATGAGTCTGCACGGCATGCTGGCAGTGCCCTGTCCACTGCCCAGGCCGCGTTCAAGTCTGCCTGGCCTGTAGCATCTCGATGAGCAGGTTGTTGCGGGGCATCTCGTTGCCCAGGTGCTTGTGGTACAGATACTCCTTGGCTTGCACGCTCAGAGCCCGCACCTCCACCAGGCACAGCAGCAGCTGCTGGAATTTGTCCGCGCAGTGCGGGTAGTGGCACAAGGTATAATCAAGCAGGGCGGCGTTGGCCTTCTCCTGAGCATCCTTCACCAGGCTGTGGTTGCTTAGGAACTTCACATCTGCAACAGGAGAGGGTGGTCACCCGCCGGCCACGATAGGCACCTAGAGCCTGCACTCCCTTCCCAGTGATCACCCCAAACTGCGAGGTCGCTGCCAGGTCAGAAGGACTCAGGAGAGCACACCTGGCTTGGGAGGACCCGCTGGGGCGTGGCCAGGCCCAACACCGGCCCCATCCTGGTTATCACAGTCAAAGCTATTCTGCCACCATTGCCAACCTAAGACCAGGAGCTGCACTAAGTGTGAGGACCCCATCTCACTGCAGGTGACCTTCCACCAAGACAAGCCAAATACCCTAAGCGCGCTCTGCCTCTGTCTCTCTTTCTGGCTGGGCTCACACGGCACAGCAATCAATGCAATGATGACATAACAGAGTACATGGACTTAAGTTTAAAACCAGGCTTGGTGGGAGGCAAAACAAAAAAATGGGAGGGAAACTCAGGGAGGTAATAGGGGATGAATCCATTTATAGAAATTAAAAATGGGGCTGGGTGTGACTCCATTATCGACGCCTAGCCTAGCAGCAGCTAGGTCCATGCCAGGTGCTGCAAAATGTCAGAAAGCAAAAGCAGCAGAAAGCTGTCCAAGAGGCAGCCCCGCTATGCAGGAGTGACAGCAAGAAACCTCCCACGGGGCAGGAGGAAGGGATCTCTGTGCGAGGAAGAGGAGGGTGGCTCTGCGAGGACCAGAGCTCGTGAGGGCACGGGGTGAAGGGGCAGCTCCTCCCTCCGCTGTGAAGGAAAGTGGCAGCCCCCCCCCACCCTGCCTTGGCATCATCGCCTCACAGCGCCCTGCCCCTGACTCAGGGTGAGCAGCGGGAATCTTAGAATCAGCTCTTAGAATCAGCCCAAAGCCTATCCCGGTGTTCCCCAGGCTGCAGTTTCCAGCGGCTCAGAAGATGGTCACCTTGTGGGAGCCCTTCCCTGCCTGCTCCACCGCCCTGCCCTGTGGCTGTGGACACAAGCCCTTGCCCGGTAATCCCTCTAACACGCCCCGCGCCAGGAAGCTTGGCTCTCCTGGCAACCCTGATCCCTGGCCGCCCTCAGTGCGCCTGCTGAGCTGTGTGTTGTCTATAGCTGGATTTAGAGAAACCCGAGCCTGGCCTCGAGCGTATGGCAGGCTCTGCTGGTGGCCTGGCCATCCTCCACCCCTGGCCCTCTCAAATTCCAAGTACGTGAGCCAGGGTCATTTTCTTCTGCGTCTTCCTGGGGTCGCCAGCGGCTCCTCAGGTACCTTTGTGCCCATTCGAAAGTTCCTCTGGTCTAGAGATGCAGTTAGATTCCAGGCCCTACTTTTTTTTTCCTGCCTTGGAGCCTTTGTGCAGTGCAGTGCAGTGACAATCTTCCCCACAGCTCAGGGCAGCCTTGCTCTCAGCCTCGCCCCGTCCACATCCATTCAAAGGCCATGGGAAGTCACCCACATATACACAAGCTGCCTTCCCGGAAGCGATCCACATCTACCGGCTTCATACATCTCCATCCCAACCTGTCCCCATATCCCAATCCAGTGCCACAGGCTTCACTCGGCTACCATTCCCAGGGCTAAGGAAGTGTGACAATTCACCATAGGAGGCTGTGAGTCCAGAGAAGGAGCGAGACCAGCTCAAGGCCACCCACCAGTAAAGAGGAAAGAGTGGGTGGCTCCGAGGCAGCAGAGAGGGGCAGGGTGGGGAGGGCTAGGAACATCTGGGTGTCAGCTTTACCAGGATTTACTGTTCTCCTGTCCACAGCCATAGCCCAGGGGGCAGGGGCAGAGGCAGCGCTGAGGGACAGCTCCTCTCCCAGAAGTCCTCCGCTCCCAGCTCAAGGTTGACACTCCAGGCTCAGAGCCAAAGACACCAAAGCCTGGGTTCAAACCCAGGTGTGTGGCCTTCCATGGTGGGAGAGCAGACTAAGGAACCAGGCTGGGTCCCATTTCCAATGGGATCCGAGAGACAGGCATTGTTCTGATTCTCTTCAACCTAAAATGACAGCCAAAAGCCCCACTGGATCCTCAGTTTCCCCTAGAGAGGCCACACTGAATGTCAGAGCTGACACCCTGAAATCTCACTGGGGTACCGCTCCTTGTGTCTTCTAGTCTCTAAAGAGCTTGTAAAGATTTGAAGGGGAAATGGGTACCAAGACATGTGAAAGGGTATCAATGTATGTGAATTAATGCACCTTCTATCTGGCAAATATCATGTAACCCTTTTACTAATTACAATAAAAAAAAAAAAAAGATTTGAAGGGAGGTGACAGAGCCCCAGCTCACAGACATAAAAGCATGGGCCAAGCGAACCTTTCATGTCCAGGGCTCCCCATCCAGCTGGCCGAGCCTGGGCAAGTCGCTTCCCTCTCTGAGCCTCAGTTTGCTATCATCTGCAAAATGGGGGCAAAAGGGTGTGTGCCACCAGGACTGGGGCCTGAGCCATGCCCTGGGCACGGCACAGTGGAGGGGACGCTTCGCTCTGCGCCTGCCGGGCTCCCCCAGCTCTGGAAGTGGGAAGGGCGGGAGATGGCGCCCCACCTGGGGAGCAGCCGCTAGCTCTGTGAGTCTGGGGCCCCCAGGATCTCAGAAAAGCCCCCTTTTCACGGTTTAATTGAATATTTGAATAATCCTTTCATTCCAGCGAGGCATAAAGAATGTTGTCCCAATAGCGGTGACTCAGGCAGGCGCCCCCGTGCACAATGGCCCCTCGAGTGGCGCTGCTATTCAGGCCGCCTTTTGTTGCTGCAGAGCACTGGGTAAATTGCAAACGCTTAAGGGAATGCTGCTGCCGCGCCTCAATGCGAATCAGGAAATCGAATGTTAGGTCAATCCATTAAGCTTCGATTAAGTCCTCGGTGGAACAATGCTGCCGGGCCCATCTTCATAAACACCGCGATTGCCAGGAGAGAGGCACTAATTTTAATTAAACCTCCTTACCTGCCTCCAGCAGCCTGAGACGCTATTTAGACGCCAAATGGCACCCTTCTGTAGAGGCAGGCAAGAGGAGGCATGGAGAGGGGTGGGTGGGGTGGGTGAGGGGACTGGTCACTGCCCAAGTTCAGGCTGTCCAACTTGGGGGGGGGGTGCTGCCAGGATGGATCCCCCAGTGTGTGGCCTGAAAGTCTACAGGCAAGTGGCCACCCCTCCCCTGGTTTCTCATGAGTTGGGGGTGGGGAGGACCATAGAAGGCATCCTTTATCCAGCACTCAGGTGGCTCCAGTCACCCCAGCCCCAGCTCTCACCTTGAAGGGACCTGGGCATAGTAAAATGCAAATAGAGTCATGTTACTTGCAGCACCAAATCCTTCCCAAGGGAAGGTCGAGGTGTGCTCTGCCTGGTTTCACAGCTCAGCCTCTCTGCTCCCCTTCTCTGCACCCCCTTCCCTGTCCCCTATAGCGACCTGGAATTTCAGGATTCCTGGTTCTCTCCCTCTAACTTTCCTCAGTCTGGGATGCTTTTTCACACTGCTTCCATTTTTTTTTTCCTGCTTCCCAGAATACTGATGGGACTGCAAGCCTCAGCTGGGGCGCAGCATGTCAGAGATATCCCTAGGGCGGCTGCACTGGACTGCTCAGGACCCTTTCCCATCTGAAAGCACCCGAACCCTTAGTGGAAGGAAGCCTTGCACTGCTCTCTTCCTCTTCCTCCTTCCCTGACAGCCCCAACCGCACTAGATGACTGGCCTGCTAGGCTGGGGCTCCCTAACGTACCCACACACAATCCGTGTTCCTGATGGCACACAGTTCATTCATTCATTCGCTTGTTCATGAGGCTAAGGATGATGGCGGCACGAGTCAGAGGTCAGGCAATATGAAGTCTCTCACGACATTATTACAACAAGATAAGCTGGTCATTTTACACTTGGGGAAATAGAGGCTCAGAGAGGGAAGTGACTGGCTCGAGCACACAAAGCTGGAGACTAGAGCTGTAATTCTGATGGTCCTTCCTTTGGAGGGTCTACTCTGACTTACATACTCAACATGTGTGCATGTGCACTCATTCGTGCATGCACATGTATTTGAATGCATAGCCTCCCTCTGCCAAGCCCTGGTGTCCTATCTCTCTGCCAAGCTGTCTGGAGAGTGGGATGAAAGTTTGCAGGGGAAAGCACAGCCTGGCCCAAAGAAGAGAGCTGGGCTCATATGGATGACTTCCTATGCCCCAGAAAAAGAAGAACCCTTCAGGGGGTACCCAAGCACAGGGAGGGCTGGAGGGCCCTCCCTTTCCAGGACCCTCCCCTAAGCTCCATGGCACTTCCTAAATGGCTACCCAAGACCCTCCCCTCCACCACCCATGCAGAGACCCAGTCCACAGTCCCGGCACTATCAGCTCCCTCCTCCCCTCGGCTCCCCAACCCCCCCCCCACACACACCCCACTCTCTTAGAGGCATGTTGCCACACTGTGGTTATAGTGCCAACTGCCACAAACACAGCATTTCCATCCTGATCATCTGGGTTCCAATTTTCCGTCCCATAGCTACCCTCTGCTACAAGATTCACCCACCAGGAGAGCTCCTGCCCAACCTCTAAGATCGCGTTCACAATCCCTCCTCCAGGAAGCCTTTTTGCTTGCTTGTTTCCCTCCCAGATTTCCTGATCCATCTCCAACTCTGTCTCTCCACCCAGACCAGGAGCTCCAGGAGGCCGGAGCCGATGTGAGGACTCCAGACCCTAGAGGGAGGAGAGCTAGTGGACTGCTTCCCTGCCTTCTCGTCCTTCTTCACACCTGGCACATCTACCTGTCTCACCAACCCCATGGCACTCTCCCCTGGGGGTGGGGAACCCCTTGTGCCAGGCAGATGCACACTGATCCTTTCAAGAAGTGAGTGGACAAAGGAGTCTACGCTCACGCTGTGCTTTGGACCGCTGGGTGAGTAGGGACGCATATCTAGAATGATCACCCGGGAGCTCTCTCGGTTCTCTGTGGGGTCCGTGTCCACGCAGGTCAGGTCTAGGACATCACAGGCCTGCTAAGGGCTGTGGCCCTATTTTCAAAGTCAGTTCCTCCATCTACAGACCCCACTTTAGCCACAGCAAGACTCTCCACGCACCCCTGCCCAGCCCCTGTGCTGGCTCACCAAGGCTGAAGAGGATGAGGAACTTGAGGCAGACAAACTCCTGGCGGTCCAGCTGCAGTGCATGCAGCTGCAGTACCAGCTCCTGTGCCCGCAGGACCAGGTTGTGCAGCAGAGAGCCAGCCTGGGCAGCCACTGTGCTCAGCTCCACCTGCATGGCAGGGCAGGGCGGGCAGGGAGACCAGTGAGAGGAAGGCTCAAGTGCCCTGGGCAGAAGGCTCTGATCAGGACTTGGAGGTCAAATGAGCCCAGCTTTGCCCCTAAGCCAGGCACAGGCAGCCTCGGCTCAGAACCCCAGAGTCTCCCAGGCACCTGTATCAGCTAGAGCTGGCCACTCCAGCTCTCCTGGGTAGTCGTGGGACGCTACCAGGCGGGGGCTGCAGTGGGGGATTGAAGGGCCCTTCACACACAAAGAGCCTCCGCCAGGCCTGGCAGTATGAATGAATGAATGAATGAATGGCTCTTGTGCAGCCACAGTAGTAAGTGCCCATTGGGGGACAGTGAGGGGGGAGTCCCCTGTGCATGCGCCATGTGGCCACATGCCCACCCCCATGTCCACACAGACACCTGCCAGGGGATGTGAAGGCACATGATGCATACAACCACACACACCCCTCCATGGTCATTCACAGCACACCTACACATGTGCCCATGGTGACAGGCAGGTGCAGACACCTACACACCCCGACGTGCATGGAGAGCTGCACAGTGAGGTGTCACAGGCCCTTGTGTGCACACTGGACACTCCCAGAGCCACAGAGACTTGGTCCCACAGGACAGTCAGGTCACAAACTTCCTGCATTTGCATGTACCTGGGTCCCAAAGTCCCTCCTTAGGGACCTACATCCCTATTCCCAGCCCCCAGAGACCCAAGACCCCAGGGTAAGAGCCAGGCTTGAGGAGCCTCAGTCTCTGCGCCAACCAAGACCACACTCGTGCCAGCAGGCAGCAGAGACCTCAATCCTCTACCTGCAACTGTGCCTCCTCCTCTCACCAGATAGCTGCTTCCCCCACCCTGCTTCTTCCAGGCCCACCATCCTGCCCCTCTGCCTGCTTCCTCAAAGATTCTGCCTATTCCTCCTCCAACAGCTCCCACTCCATTTCCCAGAATTCCTACTTTCTCCCCGTCCCCATGGCATATTACTCAATGCGCTCTGTTCTACGTGGGTCCACATTTTGGCTCTAAGACCCTTCATTCATCTGTTCTTTCTTTCATTCAGGATTTACAGCCTACAAGGCCTGGCTTACTCACCAGTTCCTAGCACCCTTCCTCCCACTACCTCCCCCCCCACCCCACCCCAGGCTCCATCAGAGCACCGGCTCCTGCCATGCCCACCTGTGTCCCTCACGTGTTACTAACTAACCAACTCTGACTTCTTTTTATTTTATTTTATTTTTTTTATTTTTTTTATTTTTTTGCCAGTCCTGGGCTTGAGCTCAGGGCCTGAGCACTGTCCTTGGACTTTCTCAAGGCTAGAGCTCTACCACTTGAGCCTCAGCACCACTTCTGGCTTTTTGCTATGTATGTGGTACCGAGGAATCGAACCCGGTTCTTCGTGCATGCTAGGCAAGCACTTTAACCACTAGGCCAAACTCCTGGCCTCTGACTTCTTTTTAAAGACAGACCAGTATCTTTGCCATCTCCTGCGAGATCTGCCCTGCCCTCCCCACCCCACTTTGTTGTCTGTCCCCCCCAGACCTGGCTCCCCATCTCCACCCTGCAGGGGCCAATGGATGTCCCTAAGCTGAGGGAAGGGTTGGGAGCCAGGGTGAGGAGAGGGGGCGATTACCTCCTGCCCAGTGACCAGCAGGATGCTGCCCTCCTTGCCATACTGGATCTGACGGTAGATGTGGTCAAACACCAGCAGCTCACTCCAACAGTTCTGGAGCAGAGACATCTGGTCAGCCACCTGCAGGAAAGAGCCATGTGAGGGTGCAGTTGGGGACCCCTCAGCCTGCAGTTCCCAGACTCATCAACACATGAGACCTGGGCAAGGGTCCCTTTCTCATGAGCGATCCAACAGAGCCTTAGCCCTGTGTCTTGTAGCTATGTGACCTGCTGCAATTCTAGAGCCATCCTGTGCACCTGCTGGTTCTCTGAGGAAGGACAGGAAGTGGCGCTTGGGAGCAAGTCTGGTATATGTTAAACCCAGAAAATATATACTCAAAGAACTAAATGAAAGCCAGGCAATCAAGGCTCACACGCGTAATCCTAGCAACTCAGGAAGCTGAGATCTGAGGATCACAATTTGAAGCCAGGCTGGGCAGGAAAGCCCACTGGGCCTTCTGCAGAACTTTGGAACCCATGAGAAGGAAGAGGGGGATACATGGCCTGAAGACACAAAAGGAGGTGCACAGAACAGCAGGGGTCTCATGCCTGAAGCAGAACAGAACAGTAACACCGCCACATTCTGATCCTCAGGCTGCTGTTATGTATGTGTGGTGTCCAGACCAAATGTGCCTGCTTGTTGAAGAGGACGTCATTGTGGGTTTTGTTGTTGTTTGGTCATGGGGCTTGAACTCAGGACCTAAGCACTGTCCCTGAGCTCTTTTGCTCAAGGCTAGCACTCTACCTCTTTGAGCCACAGTTCCACCCCCTGTTTGCTGGTGGTTAGTTAGAGATAAGGTCTCAAGCACTTTTCTGCCCCAGCTGTTTTGAACTGTAATTCTCAGATCTCAGCTTCCTGAGTAGCTAGGATTAGACAGGAGCCACCCATGCCCATACTGTCCTCAAATCTGTAACCCTTCTCATTCTGTTTTCTTAAGGCAAGGATGACACATTTTTGTCATCCAAGCTATGGAAAGCTAAAGTCAGGGAACCACTGACCCAAAGCCATCTTCAGGTGAAGAATCTATCACCCTCACAGGACAGAGACTCTTCGGGGGTCACCCAGAGGTAGACCAAGCCAGGGTCATGGTGGGCATTGTTGGTTCATGGTCCCTCCGGGGACAAACAGCCTTGCTGTGCATTTAGAACAAGCCCGATCCCACTCTGAGTCCTAGGATTCCACAGTGCAGAAAGAATCCAGCCCCATCCCATGATGAACAGGAACCATGAAGAACGCCAAGGTGCTCTGAGAGGCTGGGGCGGCTGGACCCCTTTATGGAGAAGAGAAACCTATCCAGGGTCCCGCTGCTCTGTCTGGGTCCGGATGTGTGCTCTTCACCACTAGATACAAAAACTGCTTGTCCCCTGCCCCTAGCCATCCCACTCCCCCTCAGAGCGCTTAACCTTCTCCAGAGTCCCTCTAACCATGGGTGCCCCCATCCCCCTCTAGGTGCCTTTCCTCCCCGATACCAGGGGGATTAGCAAGCAGGCCTGGTGTCTGGGTATCTTTGCCTGTCTTCTCCAGCAGACCTCTGCCCCCTGCCCAGACTCCGTGGCAGTCAAAGGGTACTGTCTTGGGTCTAGGAAATAGCAAACTCTTCTAGGGCTGCAAGCCCCCTCCCTCCTCTCCAGGGCCATCTCAGGAAGAAGAGGGAAGGAAGACCAAGAAGAAAACCAGCACCTCATCTCTGTCTAGCTCCCCCGGAGCCGCCATGATCACCCTGCCCAGCCCAAACGGCAGGTGAGCAGGACAGAAGGTCTGCACCCACTCTGCCCTGGACCACTGCCCCTGTCCTCTTCCATTCTCCCTCACCTCATCTCTGGGTTAAGAACTCTCACCCTGGCCCTGGAGCCCCCCACTGTCAGAACAAATACCCAGCCTCAGACCTCACCAAGCCTCAACCTCAGCCTGGGGTAGGGGCCACCTTTCCCATCATGCTTTTCAAGGAACCAGAACATCCTGCCCTGCCCAAGTGACACGTGCCTGCAGTACAGACCAGCACTCGGCCTTACCTAGAGGACACCGGGCAGGGAACTGTGCCCAGATGCCCTCACTGAGGGGTTATTCTAGGGATTCCTGGGTGGGAGGCATCCACACAGGTCCCAGTAAAGGCAAGGGAAAGTCAGACCCACTGTGGCCTCCTACCCCCTGCAGGAGGAGCAGATATCCTTGTGCCCAGATTGAAAGGCCTGGGTGGGGGTGGTGGGAAAAGTGATAAGAAGCCAGTGAGGAGATAAGCAGGCTGAGCCTGGGACAGCTGGCAGAGAGGGTCAGAGTGACCCTGCCTGGCCCAGCCCTGGAGCCGACTGTACCCGGACCACAGCCCTGGGGCAGGGTAGCTCTGCTGAGGGGTGGCAAAAGAAGCCACTTGGCGCATGTGCCTTGGTATCCAGGCCCAAGTTCAAGTGCCCACCCAGCCATAAGCACCTCTCCGTCTTGACTTGCTGTTCGGTGCAATAAGAGAAGACCAGAGCACAGCTCATCAGGGGCCACAGGCTCTGTGGAACTAACCACTTACACCCCCATACACACTCTACACAAGCTGTCCTGCCAGACCCTCACTTCTTCCTGGGAACAGACAGACATATTGACTCTCCACATCCTCCACCCCCTGTATTTAAAAAAAAAAAGAAAAGAAAAGGGTACTCTTAGGAGAACACAAAGGCATAATACCTATCTGATCATACAAAATAATATTTATCAAAATGAACTCCAGGAAACAGAAACAAGAGGGTTTTTTTTCCTTTGCCATTGCTTTTCTTTTTGTTTTGTTTGTTCATTCCTATATCTTTGGAAGGCTAAGGGTGGCACAGAAAGGGAGGACAAAGGGTGAACAAATGCAGCAGTGGTACTCACTAGACACTAAGTTGAAAATGAACTCTACAACTTGTGGGTGGAGACAGGAGGGAAAAACTAAGAGTGAGGGAAGGGGTGACACCATTCAAAAGAAATGCACTCTGCCTGACTTATAGAACTGTAACCCCTCTGTACATCTCCTTTATAATAGCAATGTTTCTTTTTTTAAAAAACCTTGGAGGGCAATGGCTTCCAGCTCTATCAGAAAGGAGGTGAGTAGGAGCCTCTTTTAATCCAAACTACAACTTCCTCCCCCTGTTGCCCTCAGGCCTCCCTACTGCCCTGGGAACAAGGACATTTACAGTCCTGGCCCCAGGGACCCTCACCAGCCTGGCCTGTCTGCTAAGCCTGCCACAAACCTTCCCAGAGCCTTGACACTGCACAGCCTGCCTTGGAGAAGGGGTATTTATGGATGCCATGCTGACCTCTCCCCCAGCAAGCTCCTCTGGAGCCCCTGGGGTCTGAGGGCCTGGCAGCTGAAGGCCAGTGGCTCAGTAACTCTGGCGGCTGACGTGTCTTGGACCGGCCATGGCCCTTACCGGCCTGAGCAGAGCAAAGAGGGGGCCATCATTTGTTAGCTTAGGGCTGACAGGGTTCCTGCAGCCTCAACAAAATCTTCTATCTGCGCAATTCGATCTGAAGTCAGTGGGGCCTTGGAGCGGATGTCCAGGGTGAACGGATGTGAGACCGATATTTAGGGGGCCCTGACTGGCCCTCCCTGCCAAGGGCTGAGCTCCTGGGAAGGACACTGCCCCCACTGAGCAGTGAAGAAAGATAAGCCTCTGCCACCCTGAAGGTAACAAGTTGTTTCACAAGTCCAAGACAAAGTAGGGCATCTTTCTGGTAGCAGAGACGCACAGACACAATGTATCTTCCTCTGTTCTCTTCCTGCCAGACCTCAGCTGCCCACCAGTGTAGAAGCAGTGTTACAGGGCAGCCAGGAGCCCGCAGGAAGGGAGGGGCTGACCCCACTGATGGAACTTCCTATGTGCCAGGCCCTGCCAGGAATTCTTTCCCATCCCCACTCACCAAACCCTCAAATTCCTCCCACTTTCCAGGTGAGGAAACTTGGCCCAGAGGAGCCAAGTCACTTGACCAAGGTGGCTGAGCCAGTAAGGGGCAGAGGTGGAACTTGGTCACAGGACTCTCATTCTGGTGTTTACTTCTGCGGTACTGCTGGGTCTAACTCTCTCTGATGGTGTGAAGTAGGAAAATGGAGGCTGATAAATACCCAAGCTGGGACAGAGGAAGAGGAGAGCCCACTGAGGACTGCTGGCAGGCACATGCAGACCCCCGTGCTCCTGACAGCTCCGTTGAGGCCACCCCACACACTTTCCTTCCCCTGGAGGACAAGAAGCCAGGGCTCAGATCCTGGGCTCAGATCCTTTCTTGGCCTGAATGATGGGCCGAGGCCACTCTTCACGGTGTCTGCCACCCACTGCCAGAGCACCCCCACTTCTGGTTCACGCTCTGCTGCACCAACCTTTCTAGCCCTGCTTCATAGAACCCCCCTGGAATTCCCAGAGGCCTTTGCACGTTTCTGAGCCTTTGCCTATGCTGTCCCTACTGCTTGCATGCTGTGATTTGCCTCTGATTTCTTCTGGAAACCCTTCTCTGACTTCCTTAGCTTTGTGCTCTCCTATTGGGCGCCCACTGGCCCGAACCATTGCTCACACAGCCCTGAGCATGGTCTAAGTGTGTCTACCTTCTCAAGACTGGCAGCTTCCTGGATCCACTTCATGTTAATGCACTGGGGACATTGCTATCCTCTCAGGGCTGCCATTCTAGTCTCTCCTCTATCTGCTCGGGAACAGGTCACTTGGCATCTCTCACTTTTCTGGCCCTTCACACTGGTGAGGGCCAACAGCATCCCAGGGCCCATTGGGCCAGTGGAAAGAACTTCCCATTCAGGAGACCCTGTGAGGCCTGGGCTAGTGCTTATCTGCAAGGGTCCCTTATGGGGCAGTAACTGTGGCCATATTCCCGGGCTACACGGAGGACTTCTGGGAAAGGGAAGCAGGAAGGTATGGACCACAGAGAAGCCAGAAGCAGGAAAAAACACTCAGAATACTGGACAAAAGCCCTTCCCATCCTGCGTGAAACCCCGGGAGACTAGGAAGGCAGCCAGAGGAAGTGCCCTGCCCTTGGACCCAGGGTTCAGAGAGGCTGGGAATGCTCAGCCCCGCCCTCTGCGCAGGGGCTTCATGGGAAGAGTCCAAGGAAGCTGGAAACCCACCCCAAAGTCTTGGGATCCTCATTTCCCCAACCATAAATGCGGGACTAGGGTAAGACACCTCCCTGGCCCCCTGGTGTGAGAGACATGGCATGTCCCCAGTCCTCAGCCATGGCAGAAGCTCTAGAGCCACCACCAGTGTTGACTCTCCAGTTTTCCAGGCCTGACCCCAGGGGTCAGGCCTCAGTGTTCCTAAGCCAGGCATCTGTCTATGCTAGCTGGAGACGGTGCCCCCAGCCCATCTGGCCACAGGCCCAAAGGAAGCCCAGGTCTGAGTGGCATCAGCAGACAATGTTGCTCAAGGCTACAGCCAGCGCCGAGAGCCAGGGGACTGCACTGGGGAACAGAGAAACCAGTAGACTTGACTGAACACGGGCCAGACAGTGATGGCCTTGGCCAGGTTTAGGGTCTCGAGAGTGGCTTCTAGCTAACCAGAGCACTTCAGGGGCAGCCCCCAGGCCTCAGGCACCTCACATTGCTAGATGAGATGACTAGGAATTATTTATTTATTTATTTTTGTTAGTCCTGACGCTTGAACTCAGGGCCTGGGCACCATCCCTCAGCTTTGTCTTTTTTGTCAGTCCTGGGCCTTGAACTCAGGGCCTAAGCTCTGTCCTTGGACTTTCTCAAGGCGAGAGTTCTACCACTTGAGCCACAACACCACTTCCAGCTTTCTTTTTTCTATGTATGTGGTACCAAAGAATCGAACCCAGGTCTTTGTGCATGCTAGGCAAGCACTCTACCCCCAGGCCAAACTCCTGGCTCACCCTTTAGCTTTTTCTACTCAAAGCTAGCACTCTACCACTTTTTGAGCCACCTTGCCACTTCCAGTTTTCTGGTGGTTAATGAGAGACAGGAGTCTCACAGACATTCCTGCCCTGGCTAGCTTTGAACTGTGAGCCTTAGATCTCAGCCTCCTGAATAGCTAGAATTATGGGCATAAGTCATATGCATCCAGTAACTGGAAAGTTCTTTCCCACATCTGGCCTCCATTTCTCCTGCTGCTTTCCTTCCTCGGGTATCATAACTTTGGGCCTGGAGATAGAGGAAGGTCACCTCATCTGACTAGATGGGTAACAGGCCTGAGAATCTCCAGCCCTGCTCCTACTCTAGCACATGTACAAGCCCACACAGACACCTACCAAGGGCTGGCATCATATAAATGACAGGCCAAACTCAGCTAGCTATACAGGGCTCCCTGGGCAATATCCTAGATTGGTAGGGTAGGATGAGCTGAACTCCTCCCCACATGGGCTGGGGCCTTGGGGATAAGACACATCATCCTTTGAGGGCACCCACGGTCTTGGGGCGGGAGAGGAGGATACCTACAAGAACCCTGACCAAGAGCAAACCAGAGACAGGTGGAGCCGTAGAGACAGGCAGGCATGGAGACAGTGGCTGAAGACAGCCCAAAGAGACAGAGGCAGAGATCAAAGAAGCAGTGGTTGTAGGAGCCAGAGCAAAGGAACAGGGGTGAGCAAGGGTCACAGTACCAGGACAGTCCATCCGTGAGACAACAGAAGTCAAGCCCTGGGTAGCTGAGAGAGAGGACAGACACGGCAGAGGCTGGTGGGCTGCGAGGAGGGACTCACCTCCAGCTCCTTGAACACCATGCACCTGCGAGCCCAGTCCACGATGGAGATGAAGGTCTGGTCTGCCATCCTACATAGGAGGCCAAAGGCTGCAGGCTGATCTGAACGGCTTTTGGCAGGCTCCTGCAGGCAGCCCAGGATGCGTGCTCGCACCTGGTCCTCCTCAGGCTCCAGCTGCAGCAGCTGCAGGATGAGCTCGGGCACACTGGGCCCTCCGGAGAAGGACTCTGAGTAGCCGTAGGGTGGCCCAGGCTGCTGCTGGGGGCTGGCGTAGGGCTCTGGGTACTCAGACTTGATAGTGCGGCCAGAGAAGTTAGGGTAGAGGTAGCCTGCCAAGGACCCATGGCTGCTTGGCACTGCCATGGGCAGCGCCTGAGCTCCAAAATCACCAAGTGGCCCAGTGGCTGGACCAGAGGCCAGGCCCTTAGGCTCAGGTGCATGCAAGTTGGGAGTCAGCATGTAGTCCGGAGGGGGCGGAGGGGGGGGCGGCACCCCCATGGGCGGGCTTGTCTCCAGCTTGAAGCCATTGGCCCGAATCTGTGCCTTCTTCTGCTGCTTCAGAGCCCGATCTCGTTTGTACATGGGTCCAAACTTGTTCCGGCCACCACGCATGCGGTCAGCACGCACAGCTGTGGGGAAGGGGACAGGAGGTCAGGCTTCACGTCCCCAAAAGCTACGGCACCACCACCTCTCCCACTTGCTTAGTTCCCTCTCCTAGTTCCTACTGCCCTAGCCCAGCTGCTAAAGATCCTGTTCAAACTTCCAAATACCTGGGATCCCTTCCACCCTACTTTTTCTCTGCTTGACACCTCTCATCTACTCTGCCTTTGATATCCCCTCTTCCTCAACCCCTTTTCTTTCTCTGAGCTTGCTGAACACACAGACTCAATGTCATCCCCTCCAGGATGGAGAGAATGATTCCTGGATCTACCCAGCAGACTGTCCTCAATATCCTGTCTGTTCTCTGCCCACTCTTACCATGCTAAGTATACTGTGCATATGCCCCAGGCTGAGAGCTCTTTGGAGCTCAGCCCTGGGTTCAGAGCTTGACAGGGAGATGGTGACATTCAAGAGAACTTGTTCAGCCTTGCTCAGGGCTGGATACCCAGTGTCCACTGTTGGACTGACTCCCTGACTTTACTGAACCTCCATTGCAAGATAATTTGGGATCCCTCCCACCGGCTTCCAGTGTGGAACTGAGTTAGGGGCTGGCTGAGACTCTGGCTGCGGGAGGGGGCCTCTCTTGCTGACCGGATGTTTCTCTGCCCGCCAAGAATGTGTCACCAGCCAGACCCAGCAGGTACTTCTCTGCAGTTTGAGTGTGGCCCCAATGCCTGCTCAGACAGGACTTGATCCAGGGCTTCGGGAGAAGGTGGAGACTGGAGAGAGTGGGAGTGGTGGGCAGAGCTCAGTGAGATGAGGGCCTGGGAGCCTCACACAGACCCTTCTTTCCCAATTCCTCTTGCCTACACCAGCTTCTGCTGCCCCCACTCCAAGCTTCTCTGGTCCCCCCAGGACTGGCACTAAGGATGCAGGCACTCGGGACAGTACAGCATCTCCTTCCCACTAGCCAGTTGCCGCTCTAGGTGTCAGGACGCTTGGTCTGCAGCTCTCAGAGCCTCTGGGGGCCTCTAGGTTGTTCAGAAACTTCACAAACAGCTGCCTGCTGGGCGCACAGCCCGGCAGGGGCCAGAGGGTGGAGGCAACGCCTGTCTCCTCAAATCCTCTAGCTGAGGTCTCTCTGGCTGATCTATCTCCCTTCTTCTGGATGAAATGGCAGGTCAGAGATGGGCTTGGGTCCTCTGGGGTAATTGCTCCTCCCTCCTCTGCTCTCTGAGCCAAGCTATGAACTGGACTGGAGGTCTGGGAGCCCCACAAATGGTAAAGCACAAACCCCAGCCCTGAGTTTAGGCCTCAGCGGCTGAGGCTAGGGAGAGAATCTCACTGGCTGAGTAACCCTAAAGATGGAGGACCAACAGACAGATGGTGACTGCACAACGATAATGCACAAAAGCAGAACACATGGAACTAATCACAGCGACTCTACTGAGTATCTGGGAAATACCAGGCACCTCAGGCTGTCCCTTCGTTCTCCTCCTAGCTCTCCAGGAACAGGGGAAGAAAGAAATACTCATTACTAGCTCATTTGGTTTTCAGCTGGGTATCAGTGGCACAGAGAAGTTAATAACTTGCCCAAGGTCCCCCAGCCGGCAAGAAGGGGCACCTGAAGAGACTTGAAGTAAAGCCGTTGGAGGCCTTGGCTGTGGTTACTGTGGGATATCTGTGGGGGGCAGGAGGGGTTCCTCAGGGGCGGGCTAAGGGCCATCTCCCCGTAGCTCACTTTCAGATGCTTCTCAATGCAACCTCAGCTGGCCTTGGCAGGCATCCCCTCCCCCAGGCCCCAGTGAATGCCAGGGGCCGAAACTTCCAGAAGGTCAGTGTTGTTTTCCTCGCAGCTCCTCTCCCGGTGCCACCGAGGCTTCCCAGGCCGTGGGAAGCTGCGGGGAGCCGGGGTGGAAGCCCGCGGGCCCGCGCACCTTCCAGGCGCATCCCCACCGTCAGGCACTTCTGGAAGCGGCAGAAGGGACAGCGCTTGCGCTGCGTCTTGTCGATCTTGCAGCTCTGGCTCTCCGTGCACGTGTAGTGCTTGTTGTTCTGCACCGTGCGCTTGAAGAAGCCCTGCGGGGACAGAGGCCAGTCAGCGCGGGGTCGCGCCCCGCGGCCGGTCCCCGCAGCCCGGCCGGCCCCGCGCCCCAGCCCCGGCCTGCACCCGCTCACCTTGCAGCTCTCGCACGTGAGCAGCCCGTAGTGGTAGCCCGACACCTTGTCCCCACACACCGGGCACAGCTCGTCCAGGTCCTCGTCGTACGAATAGTCCATGCCCGCGGCGTCCGCCTGCGGAGGAGGAGGAGCGGGCGGGTCAGCGCGGGCCGACGGCGATCCGATCCGCCGCGGACCCCGGCTCCGGGGGCCCCCGAACTTGGCGGCCGACGCCCAAACGAGCCTGGCCCTTTCCGGGTCCCGGCCGGCCCCCTCCCCCGCCACGGGCGCCCTGGGCGCACCCCCGGCCCCAGCCCGCCGCCCGCCGCTCTCCCGGGGGCCTTCCGCGCCGCGCCCGCCGCGCCCGATCCGGGACCCTGGGATTCGATGCGCTTCGATCCGGATTCGTTTGTCTGAGAACAAAAAGAAAAAAAAAAAAAACACCCCGGTTCTGAGAAAACGGGATGGGCTTGGGCGCGGGGGATCCAGGCACCCGCGAATCCCGGGCGGAGTGGAACGCGGACCCCGCGTGCTGGGCGCCCACAGGGACGAGGGAGGCAGCCGGAGACCCCGACGGACGCCGCGCAACGGAGAAAAATCCCGGGGCGACAGGGACACACAGATGCAGAGGCAGCGAAACCTGGGGAGACGAGATCCACAGATGATGGCTGGATGGTCAGATGAAAAGAAAGATGGATGGATAGATGGATGGACACACTGATAGATGGGTATATGTGGATAGATGGTAGATGGACAGGTAAATAAATGGGTGATGGGTGGAAAGATGATGAATGGAGAAAGAGATGATATAAATGATGTTTGATAGATGGGTAGAAAATGGATCCATAGACAGATGGACGCCCGGATAGACAGGAGAATGATAGGTAACGAAAGAGACGGAATCCGAGCTCGGAGAGATGGAGGCCCTAAGAGAAGACCCAGGAGAGGCGGATGAGGAGTCAGAGTAACAGGCAAGAGACACCCAGGGAGACCGAGGCAGAGAGCGCGACAGAGACACGGGGAGAAAACCTGGGGGGACGGAGGTGCCCAGCCCGAGGGACGGGGAGGCGCGGGCGGCGGCCGGGCTCCGAGGCGGGGGCCCCGCAGAGTCGGTGCGGAGCGGCCCCGGGCCCCGAGCCGCGGGCGGCAGAAAACGACGGCGCGGGGACGCGGAGCCCGAGAACTCGGGGAGACAAAGCCCGCGCAGCGACGGCCCCGGGGGGGCGCGGCCGGGCCCGAGTCGTCGGGCGGAGAGCGGTGTGGTGGGCGCCGCGGGGACGGCGGGCGCAGGCCGGGCGTGAAACGCGGCGACCTCGGGCGGGCGGCGAGCGCGCGGCTCCTGGAGGCTAGACCCCAGGCGGGGGCGACCTCGGGCGGAGAGCCCCGAATCTGGAGGCGCGCGGCCCGTCCAGCGTCGATCCTGCGAACAGAACCCCACGTTCCGCCAGCCCGCGCGGAGTCCCGCACCTCCCGGCCGCGCCGCCTCCGGCGAGGAGCCGCACCCGGGCGCAGCGCCGCCCGCCCGCCCGCGATGACGGCCGCTGGGGCCGGGGGCGGGGAGGCGGGGGCGCGGGGCTGGCGGCGGGGGTCTCGGCGCCCCCCGCACCCGGTCCCCGCCCCCGCCGCCTCCGCCCCGCCTCGAGGCGCACCTGGGACCCGGGCCCCTCCGCAGCCCTGCGCGCCGCGCCGACCCGCGGGGCCCGGTCGAGCCGCGCTATAACCGCGCTTGCGGCGTCCGGGGGCGGAGGCGCGGCCCGCGCCCCCCAGCCCGCGCCCCCCTGCGCTTGCCCTCCCCACCGCCCGCGTCCTCCCCGCCGGCCTGGCCTGCGCCCCCCAGCCCGCTTCCGTCTTCACCCCCAACTCTCTCCTTCCCTTCCAGGCCCGGACCGAAGCCCGCGAGTGTGGAGAGAATGGACACGGGGGACCCGAACGCCCCGAATGCAGGCAGGTGCGGGGGGGGGGCCCTCGGGGCCGCGCGCCCGCGGAGGGGGAGGCGAGCTCCCGTCCGCAAGCCCGGTCTAGGGCCGGCCAGGGCCGCCGGGGGGCCGCGGGTCGTTTTGTGGCGTGGAAGCGGGGCTGCTGCGTTGACCCTGCCGCATTTCCTCCCCCGGGTCCCCCCTCCAGCCCTCAGTTTCCCCGTCTGCGAAGTGGGCCGGTGCCCGGCGCTCCCGAGGGTCCCGCACACCCTGGCGGGGCAAAGCCCCTCTCCGCTCCGGGGGTCCTCGGCGCTCGCCTGGAAAGGGGGATCGCGGCCGGCCCGCCTCGCCATATCCCAAAGGGTGGTGAGCACCAAATCGCTGCCGGGAGAATGGGAGCTGGGCGGGTGGCGCGGGGAGCGGAGCAGCACCCCTGCACCCCACGGAGCTCTCGCTGGGCGGAGGGCGGAGTCAGGGAGCCTCGAGGACAACTTGGTCCAGGGGCCGCCATGGGCAGAGCCAGTGCGGGCTGAGGACGTCCAACGGGGCCACTCCCGTTTTCCAGATGAAGCAACTGAGGCAGTGGGGGGGGCGGCCTGCGGGTCCCGCCCGTCCCCGGGGGGAACCCCAGCCCGGAACACCCACAGGAACAAGCCTCTCTCAGCCCCTGCCCCGAGGCCTCCGGTCCCTGGAGTGCTGACGCCCCCTGACCTGCCACCCCAGGCCCAAAAATCCCGCGCAAAACACCCCTTATCCAAGAATCTGCGGCCTGAGATGCCAGCCAAGACGCCCTTCCGAGCCTCAGTTTCTCCACATGGAAAATGGAAACGACAAGAACCCCAAAGATGGGGTTCATGCGGTGCTGGGAGCCTCCTGGGGTGACCCTCGGTGGGGCGGGTGGAGAGAGCCAGGCGGGAGCGGGTGGGAAGCCCCCTTACCCAAGCCCCCAGATCCGCGCATGTGCGGGAGCCAGAGGCGGGGCTACTCCTGCTTCGCCCACAGCTCCCTGCTCCTCGCCCCGTGGGCCTGGGATGGGGGCGTGGCGGGCAGAGGCTTCCCGCGTGGGCTCGGGGTTCCACCCCGAAGAAAGAAGTCGACCAGTCCCCGGGCTGCGGGGGGAGAGGAGGAGGCTGGGCTCCCAGGGGGCACCCCCGGGGCAGTGCCCACCTGCCGGAGCTCCTGGTCAGTGCCCGGAGGCCGCAGCATGTGGCAGAGGTCCGGGCCAGGGCCTAGGGGGTGGGGGCTGGGCTCCCACACTGCAGTTCCGCCCTCCTCCATCTTAGCCCCCTCCTCCCGACTCCTCTAGCTCAGGCCCAGAGTTCAGGGCCTCAGTGCGCCAGGCCCCCGGCCCGCACCTCGATTCGGCCCTTTCTTCTTTCCCTCAGGATACCCTGGCCCAGCCTCAGAAGGCAGACACACACACACACACACACACAGAGACACCCCCCCCAAAGAAAACCACCCCAGACACCCCACAGGGAGACCCTCAAAACAGGCCCAGAGACCCACCAGACAAAACGCCCTGGAGGAACAGCCCACCACCGCAAGGACACAAGGACAAGGGACCCCATAGAAGTCTGTCGCCATAGGGCCTGGCTCCTCCCATCCCCGTCCGAGGGAAGAGGAGGGCTTATGATGATAGGAAAGGGGGTCTGGGGAGACTTAGACCCTTTCTCTGGCCAGAGCAGCGGGCACTGACCACTTGGCAAGGCAAGCAATGGCCGACCGAGGCTGCAAGGAGGCACTGGGGAGGGAGGTTGGCCCTTCGAGGCCTGGGGCCCGGGCCCCTCACTTACAGAGCGGAAGGAGAGCTCTCGCGCTGGGTGTGGGTGGACACTGGGCACCGGGTTCAGGGCGGGCAGGCTCCGGCAGCCCAGGTGGGGCAGTGGGGATGGTGGGTGCCCAAGAACTCCTTCACACAGCAGCGGGGCGGCGGACAGACAGCAGGCTGGCCCTGTCTGTGTCCGCCCTGCTCCTCCTCCCCGCCTTGGGGGGGGCATCGGAGGCCCAATTGGTCTCTGCCCCCACGTGACTCCACAGGCCTCTCTCCTCCTTTGTTGGTGTTTCTCTTCATTTAGGTCTATTTTTTTTTTTTAAAAAGAGAAAAAAAAATCTGCCCCTATCTATGTGGGGGCTGCGGGTGGGGGCGGAGGCCAAGGCACCGTGTAGGCCTTGGACAGCTGGCTGTCCAGCCCTCCAAGCGAGCCCAAGTCAGGGACCCCACGTAGGCGGGTAGGCAGCCGGCTTGTTAGCGGCTGGGTGGGAGTGGGACCTGATTTATGGTCTGCTCCCCCACCAGACCTGAGGCCGGGCACCTCTCCCTTTGCATAGCTTCCTTCCTGGGTCCTGGCTGGGCATGGCCCCGGCCTGGCCTAAACCTGTGAGCCGAGTTAAGACGGCCAGTATGGAGGAAGGGACACGGACAGAAGGACCAGGACACAGGCTTCTTCGGCCTGGTCTTCCACTCATCCAGAAGGTGGAGAAAGAAGATAGGGCAGAAAGCAAGCAGGTGAGCTGACCGAACACCTCAAGTGGGTTTTCAACATTGGCATTGGATGCCAACATCTATGGCAGACCATACATCACTCAGATCAACTCCAGGGGAAACTCTTCAGAGTAAGGCAGCCTCTGGCCCAGGTTGCTTGGCTGCCATGATAGGGCAGGGAATCTCACCCAGAAGGCCAGAGCTGTGCACACAGCCTGGGACAACCCTGTGCTGTCTCCAGGTCTGGTCCTGCAAAGCCCATCTGCTGAGCCCTGCACCCAACCAGAGCAAAACGCCTGCTTCTTTGTTCATCTGTTGACTGCAGGCCCTCAAGCCAGGCCCCACTACAGGGACGGGGAGAAACAGGGAGGTCTCCGGCCCCAGAGGAGTCACCTCTCCAACCTAGGAATGTGGGGTGCAGAAGCCCCACTGTGAGTAACTAGTCTCTATACACACCCCTTCATTTGAAGGAAAGGCAAGTCACACTCACAAAGTACCTCATTTTGGATAGAGGGACTTTTCGAGATAAGCAAGTCAATTATATAGTTATCTAGTGTCTGCCTCGTTAGGTGGATTTGTTGTTTGGCTTTGTTTTGGTTTTGAGATTTTTTTTTTTAAATTGGGTAATTCAAGGATATATTGTTATTTCACTAATTAAATAACTAAAAGTTAAGATGCATAGTGCTTATTAAGTTTCTGTAACATTAATAAGAATCCCATTAAGAAAAGAAAAAAACATGAAGCATTTAAAGTAACCAGAAATAAGGGATTGACCATTTCACGATCAACACGATCCATGAAGTAATCGTATTTTGCAGAAAGGGGAGGAACCACCTCCCTACCACACCTGTCGTATCCACTCAATCCATCATTGTTGGGTATTTTATTTTATGCTTAATAGATTTAGTCAATTGTAGAGAAAGTAGAGGCAAGAGACATAGTAACACTGGCCTTTCTCTGAGGACGTTTGCCAGAACATATATCACCAAATCCATTTTGGTAGATCTTTTAAAATGTTGTGTAAGTAGACAGTTCCCAAAACACATCATAAAAATTCATACTGCAAGACAAAAATAACTGAATTTGTTTTCCATAAAGGTTTTGAGATCGTTTTAAATTGAACTCCAAGAGTTCAATTGAGTTTTGTTAGGCAGGGGGCTCTACCACACATCTCCAACTCCTCATGTTTTGTTTGTTGTTAAGTAGGGTCTCACTTTATTCCCATGCTGGCCCGCAATGTGATCCCCTACTTATGTCTCTGGGGGTGACAGGTGTGTGTTGCTGCACTCAGTCATTGAGATGGCCTCTCATGAATTTTTGTACTCAGTCTGGCCTCAAACCATGATCCTCCAATCTCTGCCTCGCAAGTCCTGGCTGGCTTCACACTCTGAATCCTTCCATTTTGCTGACAGTCATAACTTACTTTGACCAAGTATATTCAAATTCTACCCACAATGTTGTTCTCACTTGGCTTTTTTGCTCAAGGCTGACACCCTACCGCTTAAGCCACTCTTCTACTTCTGGTCTTTTGCTGGTTAATTAGACAAAACAGTCTCATGGATTTATCTGCTTGGGCCAGTTTTGAACCAAGATTTTCAGATCTCAGCTTTTTTTTTCCATCTTGCTTTCTTGCATATTCTCCCCCTCTGTCTGTCTGTCTGTCTGTCTCTGTCTGTCTGTCTGTCTCTCTCTCTTTTCTGTCTCAGAGCATGAACTCCTTTTCTGGGCACTGTCCTAAGGCTAGCACTCTACCACTCTGATCCTCCATCCCACTTCTGGTTTTCTGGTGGTTAATAAGAGTCTCACGGACTTTCTTGACTAGGCTGGCTTCAAACCTTGATCTTCAGATCTGAGTCTTCTGAGGGGCTAGGATTGCAGATGTGAGCCCCAGTGCCCAGCTTGTCCTCAAATTTGTAATCCTGCCTCAGCTTCCTGAGTGCTGAGATTACAGGCAATCACTGGCTCACTTGGCTGTTACATATACTTTATTCCCCAACATGCATGACCTTGGCACCTATTGAGATTCTTATGGTATCTACTGCTCCTGCACATAGCTAGAAGCCAGAATACGACTAGACTTCCCATTTGATTTTATTTCGTTCTTTCAGTGTTCCATTTTATTTTATTTCTCATTGTTAGTCTCAGTTTTTATTTTTTAATTTTTTAGTTATTCCCATTTGAATGCAGCGATTCAAGACAAAATTTAGTACTGGGCTTTGTTCAGCTTGCTCACAGTTGGTGCTGTAGCACTTGAATCATGCCTCTAATCTGGCATTGTGTTGGTTAATTGAAGAAGCAGTCTTACATACTTTTTTATTTTATTTTATTTATTTATTTTTTTGCCAGTCCTGGGCTTGAGCTCAGGGCCTGAGCACTGTCCTTGAACTTTCTCAAGGCTAGAGCTCTAGCTCTTGAACCTCAGCACCACTTCTGGCTTTTTTTTTCTATGTATGTGGTACCGAGGAATCGAACCCGGGTCTTTGTGTGTGCTAGGCAAGCACTCTACCACTAGATCAAACTCGCAGCCCCTTACAGACTTTTTAGCCTCCTGAGTAGCTAGGATTGCAGGCGTGAGCTACTGGCACCTGGCTTTATTTTCTGACTTAAGTAAAGGAATATACCAACAAATACTCTTTATCACCAACATGTCACATGCATGTAACAACGAAATCATGCTATATTTGTTCACTTATTTTGTTGGTTGTGGGGCTTGAATTCTGGGCCTAGACACTGTTTCTGAGTTCTTCAGCTCAAGGCTATCACCCTACCCCTTGAGCCACAGTGCCAGTTCCAGTTTTCTGGTGGTTAAGTGGAGATAAGAATCTCATAGACTTTAGTGCCCTGGCTGACTTTGAACCATGATCCTCAGAGCTCAGCCTTCTGAGTAGCTAGGATTACAGGCATGAGCCACCACATTCAGCTTTTTTTTTTTTTTTATTGTATTTATTGTCGGGGTAACGTATAGAGGGGCTATAGTTACATTCGTCAGGTAGTGGGTGTATTACTTCTCGAACATTGATATCCCTTCTCATGTTTTTGTCGCCCATGCTGTTTTTGATGAGAGACTTTGTTTCCTGCTTTGTGTGTGTGTATTACTGGAATCACACCCAGGGTGTCAAGAGTGCTAGGCAAGAAACTTTACCACCGAGCTACACTCTCTTCCTCCCCATTTTTGGGTCCTGGGGCTTGAACTTTGGGCCTGGGCACTGTCCCTGAGCTTCTTTTGCTCAATGATAGCACTGTACCTCATGAGTCACAGCGCCACTGATGGCTTTTTCTGAGTAGTTTGTTGGAGATGAGTCCCCTGGACTTTCTTGCCCAGGCTGGCTTCAAACCACAATTCCACAGGTTTCAGATCTCAGCCTCCTGAATAGTTAGGATTACAGACATAAGTCACTGGCACTCAGCTCCTTCCTTCCTTCTTAAACACGACAAATGTGCACACACACACACACACACACACACACACAGATCCCAGAATGCTTGCCTTTCCCATGGTCTCTTGATGAGAGACTTTGGTCTCTGAGGAGAGACCAGCTTCTTGCTGGCTGTGTGACATGGGACCACTATCTTGCTTTCTCTTCCCTTTACAGTGAACATGAAATGACCCAGTGCATGTAACATCCTCAGTGGCCGCCTGGCATGTTGCACATCAGCTGAAGGCCTGGCTGCCTGTCCTCTCTGGTTGGGTCTGACATTGCGACATCAGTACAAGCACTGCTTGCCCTTCTGTGACGGAGTGACTCATCTGAGTTAGGGAACCCTCAAGGAAAGACCGGACTTATCTCTGGTTCAGCAGCAGCCCGTACAGGGCAAGCACGGACAGGGCAAGCACAGACAGTGTTTATTGAATGACTACTCAGCTCTGTTCTGAAGGCATCCATGTTATGGCTGCAGCCTACTCCCCTCCCCCCCCTTCTGCCACCCCTGAGGCTGCCGCTCCTCACCTGCAAATCCATGACACCCTATCCCTCTAGGCTGCTCCTCCTCTGGCCACGCTGATCCCTAAGCTTGGGGGGGGGGGCAGCACAGCACAGGGATGGTACTGCACAGCACCCCAAGACAGGGAGGAAATGGTGTATGGTGAGCATGGGACTAGCCAAACCAAACTCGAACAGCTCTATGCTTTGTGGGGTAGCCTCAGACCCTCTCTATTGACTTTATGAGGAACACCTGAGAGATGGGGGCTCAGGTCCAGAGAAAGACATGAAGCAGTGGAGCCCAGGCAGCAGCGCCTTCTCCTCCTCCTCCTCTCCCACCCCTCCTCCTCCCCCTCCTCCTCTCCTTCTCCTGCTCCTCCTCCCCCTCTTCCTTCTCCCCCTTCTGCTCCTCCTCCTCCTCCTCCTCCTCCTCCTCCTCCTCCCCCCTCCTCCTCCTCTGTGCTCACACTGCACTGTGGGGTGGTGGGGGCTGTTTTCCTTTCCAGGTGGTCCAGGCCATGAGCCCTACCGGGAGGGAAAGACTCACTGTTGTTCTGGCCCTGGCTCCCCCACCTCTGTCCCCAGGCAAACAAAGCCCAGGGTCTCTCTCCTGAGTGGGGGCTTTCCCAAAGGGCCAAGCTTATTTCCTGGAGATGTAAGAAAGAATAGAGAATCCATAAGCTGAGCCACAGGGGAGAGGGACAGTGGAGAAAGAGCTGGAAAAGTGAAGCTGGAGGGAAACTGAGGCAAAAAAGAGGAGCGACAAGATGGGAGCTCTATTGATAGGGAAATAGTATGGGATGTAGGGAGAGGATGAGCAGAGCATGCATGGTTTTCATTTCTTAGAAAGAGCAGAAAAGTAAGAGAAAAGGGAGAGAAGGGAGAGAACGAGACAGACAGACTCTCTGAGGCAGAGAACAGAGGGTGGGGGGCCCAGGATATTGGAGGCAGAGGGAGGTGGTGGTGGTGGAGACCCCGTTCTGGGCAGTGGAGGGGGTAGGCCTGCTGGCAGCGGCAGAGGCTGTTTCCGCTGCACCCCTTATCAGCCTGCTGCCAGATGTTCAGATCCGATGCCAATGTCAGAGAAGCCCATAGTGCCGGGTCAAGGCCGAGGCCTGCAGGAGCCTCAGCTGCAGTGGGGAGGGGGGCTGGGGGCAGGGCTAGACCTGCTGGCTCTCCCCCTCCCCCTTGTGGCTCCCTGGACTGGGCCACCTGGTGGGGGGTGGAGACAGACAAGGTGCTTTTGGGGGGGCGTCACTTCTTTAGATTGAGAATGGGGACTTGTGAAGGCAAAGTGGGGCTCCTGGCAACCCCCACAGTGGAGGAAGCAAGTGGCGTGTGCATGTATGTGTGCCCACGAGCGCACACTTGCACAGCAGTGTGCACAGTGCCACAGGGAGACAGCACACACAGAGCTCGGGGAAGCTGCCCCCTCTTTCCTCTGCACCCTAGCCGAGGGATCCCCAATAGACCATCACCAGAGTCAAGATGGCTGGCAGAAGAGAGGGAGCCAGGAAAGAAGCTGGTGCTGTTCTTCTATGAACAGACCTGTGCAGAACCTGCCTGCCTTCTGAGGCAGGGCTGGGGGCATCTGGGCCCTTCTAGAACAAGGCCTGGTGGGAGGCCTCAGGGCAGACACAGGTGCTGGGTGTCCAGCAAGCCTGGGACTCCAGCCTTGGGCCTGGCCCTCTCCGCCATGCTCCTGGAGCGTGCGGTGCAGCTGGGGCCCCCTTCCCGGGGCAGCTTATCTCTGGGTGCACACGCTTGGCCCTCAAGGGGTGACCCAGCCTTGCTCTTCACATTCTTCTTCAGCCATGCAGCCGGTGGGCCCCCCACAGCCCTGAGTTGGGCCTGTGCTTTCGGGGTGGTCAGGAGCCTTCACCGGGTCGCCCAGCCCCCTGCAGCCATCTCTGATGTCTCTTTGCTATCTGCCTTTGTCTCCGTCACCATCTAGTCCTGAGATCATATTTCTCTCCGCTACTTTCAGTCTTCCTCTGCTTCTCTTTGCTTTCTTTAGGGGCTCTTGAATGGGGCAGAATCTGAGGACACTTCTGCCTCAACAGAGGTGGCGGGGGTGGGGGGGCAGGGGGAGAAGGGATGTGAGAACTCAGGCTGTGGTGAGGGCCTAGGAAAGTGAGGTCCTGTCATGGGAAAATGAGAATTGGGGTAGCTGCAAGCACAGATTCAGTCTCTTCCCTCTCCACCTTCTGGGACTGAGTTCAGGTAGGGACCTGGGTTTGAGAGAGTCTTGAGCTGGTGGGTTCCCCATGTAGAGAAGTCTGGGGAGAGGGGAAGGGTGAGGAAGCTGGGGCTCAAGATTCTGGCCTGAGGGCCTCCTTCCTGTTTGGAGGGAAGTGACTGCCTCCAAAAGCTGCTGGGAGGAGGGGAGAGGAGGGAGGCCAGGGCCACTTCCGGGAAGCTGGCCAAGGGCCGAGGCCACTCTCCCTGTGCCCGTTATGGGGGCCCCCAGGGCCTGGCTTAAAATAGTGCAGTTCCTTCACTGGTGCTGGGTCCAGGCCAGACCTCAAAGGACGGCTGGCCGCTCACGCCGCCAGGGCAGATGGGGCTACACAGGTATGCAAGCCTCCAGCCACATGCAGAGAAAACCAGGGCTCAGCTGCCACACTGACCAACTTACAAGACTAGTTTTTGTTGCCTCCTTAAGACTTAATGTCCACCCATTTAAGAACAGGGCAGGTGCCTGGATTTCAGTCAGAATGAGACCACAGAAACTCTGAACCTGCCAGGCATAAAGTGATCACCCAGAATCCAGAAATTCCCTTTGCTGTTCATGTTGGTGGTGCCTGGAGCTCCCCACCCTGTGGGAGGTGCTTCCTGCAAGGGTTTCAGATACCCACAGTGCAGGGTGTTAGGCAGGGAAGGTTTCTGGAGAGGGAGCTTGCAAGGAGGGCAAGGATGGGGCTGTGGTCTCCATGGTGAGACTTGTTGCCAAGGGAACAAGACTCCAAGAGCACTGGGTCTGGCAGTTGGGCACTTTTGCCACAGAATCTGACAGACAGATTGACGCTGTGGACCTAAAACTTAGATGGGCCATCAGGCCAAGGCCAGGTGGAGCCAGCGGTGACTCCTGGCTCTGCTGGGCCCCTATTGATGAAGCTCCCAGAACCCAGTTTCTACGTCAACTCACTGGGCTTCAACTTGGAACGAGCTACAGTCTGCCCTAAAACCCTGAGCCCTGAGCAACTATTTAGGACAGAGAAAGTGACAACGAGAGCTATCTAATCTGGGTCACGGTCACATATTACCAGGAAAGGCTGGACTTAGAACTCTTGAGACCCCTCGTTGACACATTACTGTCTCAGGCTGCCTGTGCGAAATGGTCCCTGGGAAGGAAGGCTCCATGTTACTACCCTCTCTGTTCATCATTTCTGTATTACAGACCTGACTTTGCAGAGGAACCCAGATCCTCTAATCATAGGCTCCATGCCAGTTTATCTACAGTCCTAAGGCCTTTCTTGTTCGATAACCGTAGACAAGTTATATACTCTTTTGCCTGTGTGTGTGTGTGTTGGTCCTGAGGCTTGAACTAGGCTTGAACTAGGCTCTACCATGTAAGCCAAAGCTCCACTTCTGGCCTTTTCTGAGTCTCATGAATTTTTCCTTTCCTGGGCTGGTTTGAACTTTGATCGTCAGATCCCAGCATCCTAAGTAGTTAGGTTGGCAGGCATGTGCCACCAGTGCTCCGCCTATTTAGTGTTATTACAAAGGTAATGTACCGAGGCTGTGGGTTTTCTTATCGGCAGAATGGGACCATTACAGGACCAGCCCTTTTGGTTGGCTCTGGTGAATTAGTAATCTAATCCATAGGTTTTCATAGGGCTTAATTACTTATCTTGCTATTAGGGACTGAATCCAGATCCTTACCTATGTCTCACTGAGACACAGCCTCCAGCATTCCTTTATTCTTTCACTTCAGATTATTGCCCGGAACTCCAGGAAACCAAAAGCACACCAGTTATAAAGTAACACTTTATAAACTTGGAGGAATGTCCTAATTTTTGTGCCATGGAATAATGTCCCAGCAGAATCTGAACAGGGGATGCATCCAGTGTTCCACTGCTACTTCAGTAAAACCCAATCAGGCTGAACAAAATGAATTTTCAGATAAAGGCTTCTCAAGAGTAGTAGATATGCTTAAGAAGGCTGAGAGGAAAACTGCAGTGGCCCACTCCTGTAATCCTAGCTACTCACCAGGCTGAGATCTGAGGATCACAGTTCAAAGCCAGCCCAGGCACTAAAGACTGTAAGACTCTTATCTCCAATTAGACAACAGAAAACTGTAAGTGCTGCTGTGGGTCAAGGGGTAGGGCCATAGCCTTGAGCTGAAGAGCTCAAGGATAGTGTCCAGGCCCAGAATTCAAGCCCCACAACAAACAACAACAACAACAAAAAAGATTTTGACAACTGCTTTTCTCATGGCTTTTTCAATGCCATCCACTACTTGAATGTTCATGTTCTAGGAAACCATATAGACTTGTGTCTATGTGATATATTTGGGTCTATGTTTGGGATGATAATGCTTTAAAAAATTTTTTTTCCAGTCCTGGGGCTTGAACTTAGGGCCTAAGCCCTGTCCTTGGGCTTTCCTCAAGATTAGCCCTCTAGTCACGGTGGCTCATGCCTGTAATCCTTCTCAGGAGGCTGAGATCTGAGGATCAAGGTTCAAAGCCAGCCTGGGCACAAAAGGACCTGAGACTCTTTATCTCCAACTAACCCCTAGAAAATGGGAAGTGGGGTTAGGGTGATAGCCTTGAGCTGAAGAGCTCAGGGACAACACCCAGGCCCAGGGGTAGGGTGGTAGCCTTGAGCTGAAGAGCTCAAGGACAGCACCCAGGCCAAGTTCAAGACCCATGACCCACCCCCCCCCCAAAAAAAAATAGCGTTCTACCACTTGAGCCACTGAGGAACTGAACCTGGGTCTTCCTATATGCTAGACAAGCACTTTTTCACTAAGCCAAACTCCTGGCCTGATGATACTGCTTCTTAGTCCAACTTAGATGGGTCTATTCATACATGGTTTGTGTAATTTTTTGTTACATGGCTGTGTTTCTGTGTTTATGCCAGTCCTGGGACTTGTACTCATGATCTATGTTCTGTCCCTGAGTTCTTCTGCTCAGGTTAGAGGTTCTACTGTTTGAGCCACAGCTCCACTACTGGCATTTTGGTGGTTCATTGGAGATAGTCTCACAGAGGAAGTGGTACTATGGCTCAAAGTGGTAGAGTGCTAGCCTTGAGCAAGAGTTCAGTGATAGCACCCAAGTTCTCCACTCTACTCCCCACCCCACCCCACACATTCACAGTCTCAAGGACTTCCTGCTGGGGCTGGCTTTGAACTGCGAACCTCACCCACCACCAATCTCAGCTTTTTGAGTAGCTGGGATTACAGGCATGGGCCATTATTGCTGGGCAAGGGCTGTTTTATTTTATTGCCGAGGTAATGTTACATTCGTCAGGTAGCGGGTGTATTAATTCTCAAAGAGTGAACCCCCTTCTTGTGTTTTTGTTCTCCTTTCCCTCCCCCCACAGGGTTGTTTTGTAAAAAAAGAAAAAACAAAAAAGTTCAACCAAAGGCCATTGCTTAGGCTTTGTTACAAACTTCAAATATTCACATTCAGCAGGATTGAACAGCTAAGGTCAGGCAGAGAGGAAGCTGTTGTAACTTTGGTATCAAACAGGCCATTTGCCTGTGTCGTCTTAGGCAAATGGCCTGACTTCCCCAGAGCCTGTTTGCTCTCACCATGGCCCACACCATGTGAGACTGTGTGGAGGATGCCAGCCTTGGTGCCCCTCACACCTCTGTATAGCTGATCCCTCTGGGGGCTGTGAAGACAAGTCTATTACCTCCTTCTGTCACTGTGCCTTTGTTTCCATCCACCTCTTTCAAGCCTCAAGGGCTCTCTGGTCCCTTGTGCGGGAGGCCGTGTCATGGGAAGGCAGCTGGGTGCTCCTCATTTCATGCAAGAGGATTTAATAGGCAAAAGAGACTCCTGGTTTTTGTCTTCTGGGACTGAAGCCTCCTACTCTCCCACACTGCCTCCATACACAGCCCTTAAGCCAAACTGCCATGCCTCTGAGCATGTAGGCAGGGTTACAGGGCCTACCAAACTTGTGCACCAAGCAGATCTGAGTTCAAGCCCCAACTCTTGTCATTTCTTGCATCAATTTGGCTATGTATTTTGACTTCTCAAGAGCCACTGTTAGGTTAGCTCTAGAAAAGCTATTATGAGCTAGGTGCTGGTGGCTGGCTCACGCCTATAATCTTAGTTACTCAGGAGGCTGAGATCAGAGGATCATGGTTTGAAGCCAGCCCATGAAGGAAAGCCTATGAGACTTATCACTTAATTAACAACCAGAACACCAAAAGTGGTGCTGTGGCTCAAAGCAGTAGAGTGCTCGCTTTGAGCAAAAGAGCTTAGGGACGGTATCCAGGCCCTGAGTTCAAACCCCACAACTGAAGGGGGAGGGGAGTATGGGGAAGCTATTATGAGACCTCATGTGTTTTCTGGAGAGGCAGCTGTTAATCTAGACCAGAGCTTGTAAGGCAGGTCAGCCATCAGTGCACTATGCCACGGATGCAGCTGAGATCCAGGCAGATGGCTTTCTCTCTGTATTCCTTCGTGTGGCACTCAAGGACCCCAACTGCTTTCTCAGCCTTAACTCTTGCTAATGCATCTTGTTCTCCACCATTCCTGCATGGCAGTCCTTTGTTATACGGGGAAAGCTGGCTCTCCCTGACCTGCACCCTGAATCACAACCTACTCACTGCACTGCACAGGCTTCTACAATTCACTCTAGTGGTGTCACTTTCTGGCTGGCATGCTAGCCAGGTTTGTGAAAAGTGTCTGAGTAGGTGCTTCAATCAGTGCTGGTCCACTGGTTCCAGCAGTACCCAGACCACCCTCTGCCAGGCCCTCAGCAACAGGGACACCCTGTCAACCCCACTTCATGGGCCCCAGGTGTGTGGCAAACACAGATCAGACACATGCTATGTGCAGAAGGATTCACATTTATTGGTTCAAATACAGTACCTAATACTTGCTAAACATGCATTTCACACTAATTGGTCACATTTCCACAGGTAGTCAGTTCACAAGACGGGGTCCACTCCTTGCCATCAGGCAGGTGTGGGAGGTAGCAGAGGGCCTGAGCAGCCTGCAGAGACTGCCAACTGTCATTCAGTTAGGCAGGGCTGGTGGCCGCTGGCCCTTTGGGAACAAGGGCTCAGAGACATCCTGCTTGCTCGATTCCTAGGAAGGACTGTGGTTGGAGGTAGCAGACTTAGGCTGTAGGTACTGCCAGAGCCCAAGGGTGGGAAATGGCACTTGCTCTGCCCAGAGCACAGGAAGGGGTTGGAGGCCCCTCGGAGGTGGTGGCTCCCTGGCAGGGCAGGTGGGAAGGGCTTCCCAGATGGCCCAGACATTACAATGTGGCCATGAGCCCCTACAGCAGGCCTGGGACAGCAACACAGACAAAAACACCAATAGCCCAGGGCAGGCGGGGCTTCTTTCCCGACAGAAACATGTAAACAGCTCGGGAGCTACACAATTCTTTTCCCACAGGATTCCTCAAAGAGAAATCGACCAGGATGTCACTCAAGAGGTAGTTTTTTTCCCCCCCATGGAAATTTGAGTCAACAACATTATCACCTATTACAAGACATTTCAGCAAAGAAAGCAATGGTCTCCACAGGGCAGAGCAGCCCCTGTGGCTGCAGGGCTGGCTCCACCAGCAGCACAACGTTTTTCCTGGACTTGGAGCAGGCTCTGGCTGTCCTAGGCTTTGTCTTGAGCCTACAGTTGGTCCCTGAGCAAGCTCTGGCCTGTTTAGGGATGGGACATCCCAGAAGTAGACAGGCAGGGCCATCATGGCTCAGAGCCCTGGCCTGCCCAGGGAGGCAACTTGCCCCCAAACTCAGCAACTCCAGGCTCCAGCCTCTGAGAAAGCAGTCCAGGTCTGCTCCTGAGCCCAGAAAAGATGTTGCTTGTGACAGCCAAGAGGTGGGTTTCTGGGGACCCTGTAATTAAATACACATCCCTGAGCTGTGGCCCCAGGAAACACTGGCCTCCAGGCTGACCAGTTTGTATCCAGCCCCTGGTAAGACGATTGCCGCTTCTCATCCTGAGACACAGAGAAAACATCATTTCACAGACATGAGGTGTGGATGTTTCCAGCTGAGGAAAGAGGGAGGATGGTCACTGGCAGAGGGGGACGCTTGTGGATCGAGGCGGGGGAGTAGAGTCATGGTTCTTTTTGTTCAGTTTTTCTTTTCTTTTCTTTTTTTTTTTGTGTTTTTTTTTTTTTAGTCTTTTTTTTTTAAGTTTTAAAAAAATCAGTAAGAAAAACAAATCCAAGGTTTAGCAGGATTGGTTTGAAAGACTGCATTTCTTAAAAGAGTTGTAAAAATTTAAGAAGTTAAAAAAAAAAAGAAAATAACAAAACACAGAATTAGACCAACAGCCCAATGCTAAAGACTCAGAACCACTGCTTAACTGCCTGCCCTGCAGGGAGACCGGCTTCCTCTCCTCTCACTGACACTGGTCCTAATGCAGATGTTGCCTAGCTCCATCATCCCACCTGCTAGAAAAATCAAGAACCAATGGAGTACCGAGAAGGCACCAGCTCCGAGAGGCCAGGAATCCATGGACTGGCTATGCTACCCACTACAGGTGCTCTCCTCCCTGAGAAGCGGGGCAAGTGAGAGGTGGGTGGCTGCAGAGTGACACCATGGAAACCTCTGCCTCCCTGCACCCCTAGCTGTAGTTCTACCCCTAGAGGCCTCCCACCTCATTTACAGGTTGGGCCTGGTGACTGCCCATCCTCTGAGCCAAATGGAGTGCTTTGAGATAGCTCTAGGGAACTGCTCTGGATTAAGGGCAAGACCACCATGCCTTGCAAAGGGCTCTGAAAGTCTACAAATGGAGCCTGAATTACAGATGAAGTTCAGAGACTACAGTAAAGTTTTATCTCTGGTCAAGAAAATGTTCAGAAGGAAGGGGAAAGCGTGCATGCTTTGAGGCATGCCCAGGGGTGAGACTCCCTTTCCATACGGCTTTCAGAGCTGTATTTTTTTCTGGTGGAAAATTCGCCCAGTGAGTGTTAGGATCAGAAGGAAGACAGAAGAGAGAAGAATTAAAGACAATATGCACAACTTTTTTCTTCTTCCACTAGCAAAAAGACTGCTTGTTAACCAAACATTATGGGAAGAAAGGCAAAAAATAAACATACCAAGCCTCCCCCTCCAACCTTCCTCTGTGTCCTTCAAACCAAATTCACAAATACATCTAGTGGCTGACCTAATGTCTCCACACTGCTAGCTACACACCTACCTCCTCAGCATAATACCTGAGCTTGCAATGCAACACATTCACTTTACCCTGTTTAAAAGAAGCCCACGTCATGAGAGGACTGGGTGCAGAAGACATTAAAGACGGTCCACAGGTCAGGCTCTGGCTTGGAACACATAGCCACTTGGCTCAGAGATTCTGCAGGGCTCTTGGCAATGAATGGGCTCTTTGTTCTGTGGAATCTGCTGCAAACATTTGTAAAAAATGGATTCGTACAATGGCAACTTGCAGAACCTTTCCCCCACTCTACAAATTAACAACTTGCTCTGTTTAATACAACATTATCAGAGAGACATGTTCCTGCCTCATCAGAAAGCAATTCCTTTGACATCAAAACACAACGGGTAAAATGCTAATGTGAAAAGCAATTTCAAAAAAACAATAATTTGACAGATGGAAGTCTAAGCAAAGAAAGAGGCTGTACACGGGAGAAGGGTCTCTGATACGTGTCACCTCCCGTATCTGGAGGAAAGCAGCTCAGAATCTGACCTGTAGCCAAAGAATGTGATCTAGTTGGTTAAATAAAAAATTCAAGGAAACAAGAAAAATGTGAACTTAAAAGATACAGACACACACATGCACACACACACACCCTTACACTGACAAGAAAAACATGCTATTACCTGAGGAACAGGTCTTTCTTTCTCAGAGCAGTTAGGGAAATGACATAGAGAAGTAATGCTCTGAGTTTTACTTCCATCAAGGGACAAAATCATCACTTTGCTGGTACCCGTAACATTTTATCAAAAAGAAAAAAATTACACAACAGATTTCCCAGTCTCCACAAAGATGTGGCAGCCCTGGGCAGGCTTACTATGTTGAGTTGGGGGATGGCAAAAGTCTTTGTCCAAACAGACTGAAGGTAGCACTGAGGACCCCTTTGGCCCAACCAGGGCCACCCCCACCTTAAGAGTGTCTGGGGCACTGGCTCCATGCAGGAGGGTGTGGACAGGGCAACTGCTATCTTAAGGCAGAGTAGGGAAAAGCACACAAATTAGCTCCAAGACAAATGTGAAACAGTCCTGGCAAAGCCAAGAGGAGCAGAAACACTTCTGGAATTAGGTGGAGCAGGTAGTGACAGAACAAGGGGTCCAGGCCATATCTAGAGTGGAGGCAGCCAGGCCTTTAGCAACATGAGGTAGTTTAGAGCTCCCCTTCCCTTCCAGGTGCTTCTGGCTTCAGCCCTGCAGATCTAGGAGGGCCAGGCCACTGAAGGTACTCCAAGGGGGTAGCTGGGCTACTCTGAGACTTAGGCTTTCTCTCCTGGGGCCTTGGAAAACTGGATCTTACTTTGGAAAGATGAAGATTTGGAAGAGAATCGAGGAACAAAAACTCTGGTCAGCAGATGGGCCCTTTCTACCTAAAAAAAAAAAAAGAAAAAAAGAAAAAGAAAGAGGGGCGGGGGGAGGGGCGGACTATAGTTTCAGTACGGCTCTAGGAGAGAAACAAGAATTCCAAAGGGCATTTATTAAATACTCCTGACCTTTGTCCCTCTACCAAGTGAGAGGAGAAGAGATCAGTAGCGGGTATCAAGACTTGGAATATGGCATTCTGCTTAGTTTTTCTAAGAGCTGAGAGGAAGGCAAATTTATGAGAGAGAGGGAAGGGGGTCTGTGGAAGGTAGGCCTTAGTAAATTCATGTAAAGAAATTAGGTAGGTGTGAGTCCTAAGGGAGCTGTGGGCAAGACCTACAGACTGACTGCTACTGGCAATGGTGTGAGAACAGAGAGCCTCTGCCCTTAAGACTCCCGAGTGCAATTCTATCTGCCTGAGATCTGGCCACTGAGTCCTTCTCTCAACCTCCAAGCTTTCCAAAGAGGCCCTATCTCGGGCCTGTTCCAAATGCCTTGCCCACCTCTGACCACTTCGCCCCTTTGGCGTACGTACTTTCACCTGACAAGTCTAGAAAAAGGCAGTTGCTCTCTGACAGACAAGTGTATGTCTGCTGAGAAAATGTGGAAGAAATAGGGATAGTAATACCCCTGCTTCCATTGAGGTAGTTGTCTTTGTCAACATCATGGAAATAGTCATCTCAGCTCATCCCACACTCTCCCTCAAAATACAAAAGAACTATCTCTAAACAATGACAACACTGTAACATTAAACATCTTCACATTCTGTAAACTGTAAGGAAATGCATCTGCTGCATTCACACAAAAGCATGTGCATCATGTTGAAGGCCATACATTCAACTCTGTCGTGAAATAAATATATAGAAAAATGAGGTTAAAAACAAACAAACAAACAAACAAACAAAAACTCTTCTGGCTATGGAGGTAGGACTCCACGGCATCCATCTTGGTCTCTCTGGCTCTCTTCCGTTGAGCCTGTCCTGCTTACCCAAGCCCCTGTGGGCGGCCTGAGGAGGGTGCAGGGACAGGTCATTCTTTGACCACATTGGTCTTGCAGGAGTGCAGCACCACCTTAAAGAGGAGAGGCAGCTGCTCCAAGGGCACATTCACCATCTTTCCTGGAAAACAGGGAGGAGGAGAGTCAGCAAGGGCCACACACGGAGGGTGAGCCTACTTCTACTTGGGCCTGAGAAAGGGGAACATCTTGAGTGACTGGGGGCCAGGGACATGCCAGGAGTAGGGCCAAGATCAGATGATCTGATGATCTGATGTTCTTGTGCTCAGGAGACTAGTAATGGAGCTACATACTACATCTTCAACTCTTACTCTATGCTGAGAGTTATTTAATTTCTCCTTGATATTGCTTTTTGCTCCCATTTTATAGACAGGGAATATGAGTGGTCATCTAACAAGCTGTCTTAGAGCTAAGCTATGCTATATAACTAGCATTCTCTAAAGCACTGCTTTCCAAACATACTAAAGAAGGGGCAAATAAATCTGAGATACTTGGGGATGAAGGAGTTTTACAAGCTGTTTCCCTGTCAGTTCCTGAGCACCAAAAGAACAATTAGAAAAGACTGATTCCAGGTCCAGGAGTGTGGTCCAGTGGTAGAGTGCCTACCTAGCATGCACAAAACCCTGGGTTTGATTCCTCAGTACCACATACACAGAAAAAGCCAAAAGAGGTGCTGTGGCTCAAGTGGTACAGCGCTAGCCTTGAGAAAGCTCAAGGACAGTGCCCAGGCTGAGTTCAAGCCCCAGGATTGGGGGGGGGGAGGCAGGGAAGGGGGCCATTAGATTGGGCCCTACATATGTAATATTTGTCTGTGGCCCAAAAAAGAGAGAAAACACATTCCCTCATCAGAATGACAATTTTCCTATAAGTCTATATTGGTGAATTTTGCAGAACATGGAACTACAAATAGGATTCTTGATGAAATGAAGCAAAATGACAGCAAGTAAAAGCCAAGCTTCTTCATGGAAACGGACCTACTAAATGTCAGCACCTCTAAAGTAGCACAGGATTTCATACAACACAGGGCTTTAAAGATACCAGATCCGGAAAGCCCATGAGCAACCCTATGAAATGAATTTCTCTCTTGAATTGAAATGCAATTCATATATCGTGTACTTCAGAAAATGAAATTAATTTCAAATGCTCTGAGCCTGTTTTTCTATCCACAGAATGGCCATAATACTACCAGCCACTAGCCTTACAGAGATGGCTTTGAGATTGAATGATAATAAAGGGCCTGCACATACTAGGAGCTTAAAGCCAAGTACAGTGGCGCATTCCTGTAACTTTAGCTACTTGGGAGACTCAGATATGAGGCTAGCCTGGGCAAAAAAGTAACCTAGACCCTATTTAAAAAAAAATAAAAACAAAAACAAGTTAATGGGCTGGATATCATAGCTCATGCCTTTAATCCTAGCTAAGTGGGAGCAGTTTGAGGTTAGCCAGGGTAAAAGCTCAAGATCTTATCACAAAATTTATGACAGCAGCCAGGCACCTATGACTCACACCTGTAATCCTGCCTATTCAGGAGGCTGAGATCTGAGGATCTTGGTTCAAAGTCAGCCTGGACAGGAAAGTCTGTGAGGGCTGTGGTTCTTCAAATGGCAGAATGCTAGCCTTGAGCCTAATAGCTCAGGGACAGCAGCTAATCCCAGGAATGGCACCAAAATAAAACCAAACCAAAATGACACAATAGCAAAAAAAGAAAAAAAGTGGGGGGGGGCACCTGGGAGTGTGGCTTAAGTGACAGAGGGTAGAGTGGTTGTCTAGGTCAAATCTTGGTATAATAAAATACAACCCCCCACTCCTGTTAGAAATTTTCTGAGTGTTTCATGCAGTTGACAATCAGCCTGCAATGACTAGGAGTCCTGCAAACACTGCCTCATGCCCTCCACCATGTAAGAGACCCAGAATGTTACCTGCAATATAGCGAATCTCAGGCAAGCACATCATGAGATCAGGAAAGCGGTTTGGCTGATGTGTATATTTATATTCAGTGAAATCCTGGCAAATGTACCAATAGCGCTTGTTCAACTGCTCTAGCTGTGAAGCACTGGTCAGACCCCTGATATCTGTAAAAACAACAACAGGGAAGGGGAGGGGCTTTTTGGTATGGAAAAACACCAGCTTCTCAAATATGTCCATCTTTCAATGAAGTGTTACTAAACACAGAGGCTCTTTTGTTTTCCTGATATGGAGAAACTAAGCTCTGAATATAGAAGAGAAATAACACAGAAGAAAATATAAGTTTTTCTCTAGACTGAGCCCTTTAAGAACTAGGCTTTCTCAACTTCATACCCAATTTACAAGTCCAGGACGTGGCACAAAAGGCACCAGTAATGTAGAACAAATCTTTTGAAATTTATCCTTTACAAACATTTTCAATTTCCCCATTATAGCCAATATCACTACACATTCATATCACACACACATGCACGTGCGCATACACACTCATATGTGACATTCCATGTTCTTGGTGCCTCTGGTTTTCCACTAAGATATCTTTGTACCACCCTCTATCTACCTACTTTTAACCTCTAGGACCTGAGTGAAAATATTCTTAAATAAATCATACCCAAGGCCCAGCTCAAAATTTTCTTCTTCCCAGAGGCTGCTCCATGATGCTCCCCTCCCCAGTCTGAAGCCCAGTTAATGTGCCAAGTACTGTCAGTGTGTACCTCTAGACAAACTTGGACTCTTCATTTTTTTCCCCAACACGTATGTTTAATGCCTACTGTAGGGCTCAGCTAAGGGAGCTAAATGAATGAGTGGTGAAGAGGCAGAATGAGGAAGGGTCTGGCCAGGGGAGAATGGCGGGGAAGAGTGGCACAGAGGCGGGGATCAAGAGTCTCTGAACTGTAAATAAGCACATGAACAGAGCACTTTTTTTTTTTTTTTTTTTTTTTTTTGCCAGTCCTGGGACTTTCTCAAGGTTAGAGCTCTACCACTTGAGCCTCAGCACCATTTCTGGCTTTCTTCTATGTATGTGATACCGAGGAATCAAACCTTGGTCTTCGTGCATGCTAGGCAAGCACTCTACCACTAGGCCAAATTCCTGGCCCCGGAAGAGAGCACTTTTAATGGGATACAGAATTGCCCAGTTCCACTCTGAATGTAGGGCACTCACATGCTACTCTGGAAGGAAGAATACTAATCCTCCATCCTGTGCTGGTAACCAACAGCACCTACATGCCACTTGGTTGGTAATGTGCCCCATAAACCACATCCAGCACTCTTCTAGGCTTGATATGTACGTATGAGTTTATGTGCATCCCCACTCTTTCCTGTGGGGCGTCAGTCGCTGCTGGCCTGTCACAGAACCTTATCTCCAACAGTTTCATCAGTCACTCTGCTCTTCTTCAGCCGCTGGTAAACTTGGTACATATTTTAAATGACGCATGTACTGTCCTTGGTGTCTGGGTTTAAATGCATTAAAACTGACTAAACAAAGTGAATTGTCTTCCTTCCTCATGAGTTATCGAGATTGTGGCATTTGGGTTTCAAGAAAAAAAAAATTCCAAAGTATTCCCTGCATTCTAAAGGGGACAGTGTTGACAGGGGGAAACTGTAGCTGTGTGGTGTGACAGATTCTGTGACAGGCCTGCTGGGACGGGGAGAGTGAAACAGGAGGGTGAATGCTCACTGCCAAAAAATAAAAAGCAAGAATCCCTGTCCTCTGTCCTGCAACCACTTACCTTGATTTAGGAAGTTAATTGCTTTCATGCATGCGTACTCTTCATTGCTGACCTTGAGCTGATGGAACTTGTGGTAGAGGTAGATGAGCCGCTCAATCACTTCTACTCCTTCATCACTAAATCTGGAGAACAGACACAGGATTTACCAGAAGTTGTGATAGGAGCAGAGACCAAGAAGGGATAGATAGCTCCTGCAGCTCACTCCTGAGGGGCACAGTGGCTCATGCCTATAATCCTAGCTACTCAGGAGGCTAGAGAATCGTGGTTCAAAGCCAGCTTGCGCAGGAGACTCCTCACCACCACCCCTGTGGGATTTGAATTCTGGGCCTGGGCGTTGGTCCTGAGCTCCTCAGCTCAAGGCTACCGCCCTACCCCTGGAGCCACAGCGCCACTTCCAATTGGAGATGGACTTTAGTGCTCAGGCTGGCTTTGAACCACGATCCTCAGATCTCAGTCTCCTGAGTAGGCTAGGAAGACAAGCATGACTCACTGCACTTGGTATAGGAGACTCTTATCTTCAATTAAACAACAGAAAACCAGAAGTGGAGCTAAGGCTCAAAGTGGTACAGTGCAAACCTTGAGCAAAAGAGCTCAGGTACAGCACCCAGGCCTCAAGTTCAAGCCCCAGAATCTCCCCCCACCACACACATACACACTAAGTTCATGTAAGCTGCTATTTCCCAAGGTCAGGTAAACTCAAACAAATACAGGTTTGGACCTAGCTCTACACACCATTGCTGTGAGACTCTGGGACACCCTAAGCTTTGAGGGTCTTGTCTGCAAAATAATCATGTTTGTTTGCTTTGTCTAACAAGGGCCAAAGAGGATTTAGAATGTAAAGGAGAACTAGGGCAATCTTGAGATACTACTTTGCTGAGATGCAACCTCCTGTACCAATGGTAGGTTCCATGGTGACGATATGGGAGCCTCTGCCACAATGCTGAAAGGGCTGCCAATTGGATTTGATTAGGTTCACTGTTTCCAGCAGGATGGAGGTGATATACAATGAAAAATTGCTGAATCACCACACCATGCTAGTTTTAGTGCTGGGCACTTTTTGTGCATTATCCAGTGCTCTCAACTTCATGAGCCACGTGAGGTAGAGGTGTGAAACTGAAGTTCAAAGAGAGGGGTCTGTTCCACCAGCACACAGCTAGATGATGGGAGGATTAGAACCTGGAACCTTGCAGACTCCCTGAAGCCTTGGTATTTTCAGTGTCTAAGGGGATCTTCCCTAAAGGGGGATATGTTCCCATTTCTAAACATTTGGTTTAAGACCAAATGTGAGGCAAAGGAATCCCAAGGTAGTGCACCCCAAGGATTAATGACACTGAGTATGCTTCGTACCAGAAGTGGAAATACATGGATGTTTGCTGATTTGAGCTATGACAGCTGCCTCAAGCTCTTGCTGTGCCTGGCCCATTAGTGTTTACAAATAGTTTCCAAGACCAACTGACAGACAAATTCATATTGAATAACCACTGTAAAAACCTTATTTACCACTCTATCAAGTGTTTCCCACAAACATTGTCTATTGGCCACTCCCAATAAATCCAAAACTGTATACAAATCATAACCTCGTTTGTTTCTCATTAAGTCCTTTCACATGCTTTCTTGTAACTAATCTCCCTATCACCCAGCAGAAAAAGAGGTGGTGTTATCTCAAAGTTACATAGTAAGTGCTGGGGGAAGCTTTCTAATTTTGAGCCTAGTGGCCTTTCCAAGCACTACGCTGCCCATGTCTGGTTCTGTATATTCCTCAGTGCCAATCAAGAAAGGCTGCCTTCCACATGCTGCCATGGAGAACCTTAGAAGCTCTGTATTTCTGCAGCAAACAGCCCAGGGCCCAGGCCTGATGGGATGCTGGGTGCTTCTGTGATGCTGGAAGTGAAGACCACTCCACATTTAGCACCTACTGGCTACAGGAGAAAGGGCTTTCTTATCTTGGAAGGGTGGGGATGAGACAAGGAGGATGTGAGAGGAGAGCAGTACTGACATTCATCTGGTGGCCGAGCTTTGTAACAGGTAATGATAATGTTTTGTCCCTTAATCAGCAGCTCCTTGCTCTAAGTACTCCCTCTGGCACTGCAAAATCTGCAGGTGTGTGGCCATCAGCCAGACCCCTAGCCAGCACTGCCAAACTTGTTCTTGGCCAAGTCTTGACCTGGGAACACAAAGGAGTTCTCAAGTACTCGGCTGTGCATAAGCCCCATATCTGCTTTCTTGGGGCAGTACATCACACTTTTCCAAAGTCCCTCAAACAGGCAGTCATCATTTCGGACCCTTGATACTGTTGGGGGTAGAGGGGGGAGGGCCTGGCAGAAGCCTAGAAGCCCCCACTCAGTCTCCACAACTTGGCTACAAAACTTCCCTCCACACCCACATCCCACCCCTTGATAAACAAAGTTGTTCTCTGTTCCATGGGCCTGCTTTCTCCCTGCAGCCGTTCCTCCTCCACATCTGCCCACTCCACTGTTCTGACGCCCCTGTATTCTGTCTACAGATTATCAGCATTCAAAGCTATAAAGTTGGACAAACACACCCATTCTTCTTCTAGGTTCCTATCACACAAGCATGCTAGGACAAGGAAAACATTCCTGCCAGGATCCCCCAAACCACTGGACCATTCAGTCAGCAATTGAAGCTGACATTGTGTAAGTTATATCCCATTAAGGGGCCAGAGAGGCCCAGTTGTCCCTTTCCCATTCATCTAAGTGTAGTCATCAGCTACAAGCTTCAAGGAAATTCTATCTTAGCATACACATACAGGCAAGTCAGAATGTGGCTCCAGGATAAATTCTAGAAAGTCAACCCTTTTTTTTGTTGTTGTTGGTCATGGGACTTGAACTCTGGGTCTGGGCACAGTCCCTGAGCTCTTCTGCTCAAGGCTACCACCCTACCCCTTGAGCCACAGCACCACTTCCAGTTTTCTGGTGGTTAATTGAAGATAAAGAGTCTCACGGACTTTAGTGCCTGGGGTGGCTTTGAACTGTGATCTTAGATCTCAGCCTCCTGAGTAGCTAGGATTACAGGCATGAGCCACCACACCCCACTGAAAGTCAACACTTTTTGAGAAGTCTCTGGGAGAGTAAGAATTTAGAATAGGCTGGGTGCTGGTGGCTCATGCCTGTATTCCTAGCTACTCAGGAGGCTAAGGATCATGGGTTGAAGCAGGAAAGTCTGTGAGACTTGTATTTCCACAACTAACCATCTACAATCAGAAGTGGCAGAGTGACTCAAAGTGGGAGAGTGTGAGCTCTGAGCAAAACAAAAACAAAAACAAAACTCAGGGACACTGCTTAGTGCAAGTCTCATGACTTGACGGAAGAAAGGAAGGAAGGAAGGAAGGAAGGAAGAAAGGAAGGAAAGGAGGGAGGGAGGGAGAGAGGAGGGAGGGAGGGAGGGAGGGAGGGACTAGTATAGGATCAACAGTGAAGAGTTCAGGCTTTGGAACAGTAACTCCATCTCTTTCTAGCTTTGTGGCTCTTGAGTTTTCATCTCTCTGACCTTAAGTTCTCCATCTTTAGAACAGGGCTCATATTAGCACTAGTATCATATAATGGCAGTGAGGACGAAAGAAGTAATATGTGAGGAGCCAGGTCTGGTGGCTCAGGCCTGCAATCCTAGCTATCTGAGATCTGAGGACTGTAGTTTGAAGCCAGCCTGGGAAGAAAAGTCTTATGGGATTCTAATCTCCAATTAATCACTCAAAAACTAGAAGTGGGAGCTGGAGGTGTGGCCTAGGGGTGCTTGTCTAGCATGCATGAAGACCTAGGTGAGGATCTCAGTCAAAACCCTGGTACCACACATACAGAAAAAGCCTGAAGTGGTGCTGTGGCTACAGTGCTAGCATTAAGAAAGCTCAAGCAGGCTGGGAGTTTGGCCTAGTGGTAGAGTGCTTGCCTAGCATGCGTGAAGACCTGGGTCTGATTCCTCAGTGCCATACACATAGAAAAACCCAGGATTGGTGGTATGACTCAAGTCTCAAGTGGTAGAGCATTAGCCTTGAGAAAGCCCAAGGACAGTGCTCAGACCCTGAGTTCAAGCCCCAGGACTGAAAAAAAAAAAAAAAGTCAAGGAGCTGGGTACAGTGGCTCATGCTACTCAGGAGGCTGAGATCTTGAGGATTACCATTCAAAGTCAGTCCAGACAGGGCCGGGAGTTTGGCCTAGTGGTTAAAGTACTTGCCTAGCACGCATGAAGACCCGGGTTCGATTCCTCAGCACCACATACGTACAAAAAAGCCGGAAGTGGTGCTGAGGCTCAAGTGGTAGAGCTCTAGCCTTGAGAAAGTCCAAGGACAGTGCTCAGGCCCTAAGCTCAAGCCCAGGACTGGTAAAAAAAAAAAAAATAAATAAAAAAAACAAAGTCAGTCCAGACACTAAAGACTGTGAGACTCTTATCTCCAATTAACCACTAGAAAACCGGAAGTGGCAGAAGTAGTGCTATCTGTTGCTCAAGGGGTAGGGTGGTAGCCTTGAACTGAAGAGCTCAGGTACAGTACCCAGGCCCTGATTTCAAGCCACAGGACCGACAAAAACCAAAAAACAGATCCCTAGCCTTGGGCACATTGACTGAGAAAAGCCTGGATTAAGAATGTCTGCTGATTAATAGTTCCACTTTTACCCCATCTAGAAAAGCCCTGCTGCAATGAGACCTGGGTGCAACCTCTCTGGGTTTGCCCAGGGGTTCACCCAGGAGCGTACCCCAATAAACATTCCTCGACTTGTGGGGAAAAAAAAAGTGGTGCTGTGGCTTAAGTGGTAGAAAGTTAGTCTTGAGTACAAAGAGGTTCAGAAACAGTGCCCAGGACCTGAGTTCAAGCCCCACAACTGGCCAAAAAAAAAAAAAAGTAACATATGTAAGCTGGGTTGGTATGGGGGTACATGGCTGTTACCTCTGAGCTTGGGAGGCCAAAGCAAATTTGACTGCAAATTTGAAGGTGGCCTGAGCTACACTGAGGGATCCTGTCTCAATATAAAACAAAACAAAGTCATATATTTTAAAAAACTGAAGATAAAATTTGGTGCAGTAAATCCTCTATAATTGGTGGCCGTTACATATTAACTTCTGATTTGAGACAAAAAAGAAAAAAGGAAAGAGAGAGAGAGAGGAGAGAAAGGGAGGGAGGGGAGGAGGAAAGAGGGAAGGAGGGAAGGAGGGAGAGAGGGAGGGAGGGAGGGAAGGAAGGAAGGAAGGAAGGAAGGAAGGAAGGAAGGAAGGAAGGAAGGAAGGAAGGAAGGAAGGCAGGCAGGCAGGCAGGCAGGCAGGCAGGCAGGCAGGCAGGCAGGCAGGCAGGCAGGCAAGAAGACTACTTCCTGAGCCTTTCAGGGGCAAGCTGGAAGCTGGAGACAACTTTCAAAAGCTTTGGTCAAAATGAAACCAGTGCTCCTAAGACAGAAATGCCCATTAAAGTCCATCTGGCTAAAGGTATCTTCTCTAGGGAGTGAAGGAGTGTTCATTAGGGCAGGAGCAGTCACTGGCTGGTGCTACAATCTGCTTTAAATCAAATTCGTCCAGCTCACTGTCTGATAATAGTCTGATTAAGGAATATGGGCCCCATAAATTTGACCCACTATTTGAGAAAAGAAAAGGAAATGGCCATGCATCATCTGGGAAAAGCCTTTTCCCGACAGCAGGCACTCACACTCAAGAGTTGTAAAGAAGTAAAGGCTGCGTGGAGGAGTGGGAGGAGCGCAGGCACAGGGAAGGGAGGAAAGAGCTATGGCCAATTAGACTCCCACCCGGGCTTCAGCAAAGAGGGATGCTTGACAGTGATTAGCCTGACTACATAGCCGATGCCTTCCAGGTTGCATGTGCACCTCAGATTCACTGATACTCAAATTCTGCTCTTCCCAGTGAGTTTACTTTGGCCAAGATAATTGGTACCCACCTAGCCCCCTAACCCAGCAGCCAACCCCAGCTTTTCCCATTCACAGAAGTCCTACTGACTATATCTCTCCAGCTTAATGCCCTATCTCCTCTACTACTGCTACCAGGCCAAGGCCTTTTTTTTTTGACAACTACAGAATAGCCTCCAACTTTGATTTGGGTATTTTAGTCTTGCCCATAACAGACTATTCTTTATAGCCACAGAAATCTTCTTCCTCAAATGCAACCCAACTACAGGATTCCTTATACACATGTTTGTAGATCATACTGTAATCCTAGCTACCTAGGAGGCTGAGATATTAAGGTTCTTAGTTTGAAAGCAGAACAGCCCCTGAGAGTCCATCTCCCCAAATAACAAGCAAAATGCTGGGCTGGAGGCATAGCTCAAGTGGTAGAGAGCAAGCCAAGCAAATATGAAAATCTCAGTACAAACCCTGGTAACAGCAATAAAACAACAGTAACAACAAAACAACGTCCCATGACATGAACATTTGCAAAATCAAATGCAAATTTGGTCTCCTCTGTACTTTCATTTCTAATCATTCATTTTCTTATCATTTTTCTGCCTTTATCATATACTTCCTCTTCTCTCTTTTTAGTTCACAGGACCCCTCCTCTGTAAATAGATAGACACGGGTGCACACGAATCATTGTAGATAGTGAAAGTCTAACTACTCCCAGTCCGGGCAGAAAAGTTCACGAGCCTATCTCAACAGAGGAAGCAGAGTGTAGTGGCATTTACTCTCATCCTTGCTATGGTTAAAGTATAACATAAGAAGACTAGGGTCTGGAAAGGAAAATACTTTATCTCAAAAATCACAATTATGGGCCAGGAGTTTGGCCTAGTGGTAGAGTGCTTGCCTAGCACGCACAAAGACCTAGGTTCGATTCTTCAGTATCACATACATAGAAAAAGCCAGAAGTGGTGCTGTGGCTTAAGTGGTAGACCTCTAGTCTTGAGAAAGTCCGAGGACAGTGCTCAGGCCCTGAGCCCAAGGCCAGGACTGGCAAAAAAGAACAAAATAAAAACAAAAACAAAAACAAAACAAAACAAACCCCCAAATGCACAAGTATATCAGACACCAGTGGCCCACACCTGTAATCCCAACTACTTAGGAGGCTGAGATCTGAGGATGGAGTTTAAAGCACTAGCCTTGAATAAAACTCGACCAGGAGTTTGGCCTAGTGGTAGAGTGCTTGCCTAGCATGCACAAAGACCCAGGTTCAATTCCTTAGTACCACATACATAGAAAAAAGCTGGAAGAGGTGCTGAGGCTCAAGTGGTAGAGCTCTAATCTTGAAAAAGTCCAAGGACAGTTCTCAGGCCTTGGGCTCAAGCCCAGGACGGGCAAAAAAAAAAAACAACCTAACTCAGAGACAGTGCTCAGGCCCTGAGTGCCCCAGGACATGAGAGGGGAGAGAGAGAGGACAGAGAGGAGAGAGGAGAGAGGAGAGAGAGAGGAGAAAGAAGGGAGAGAGTAAGGAGAGAGAGGGGAAAGAGAAGGGAAAGAGAAAGGAGCGAGAGGGGAGAGAGGGAGAGAGAGTGTACAAGCGCATAAGGCACTGAATTCAAACCTCAGTACTATCAAAACCAAACAAAAACAAAAAGGAAAAAGAGAAAATTTCGAGGTGCAGTTCAAATACCAGCGCCTGTAAAAGTGTAAAGGCTTCCACAGATTCTCTGGGGAGAGACCCTGCTGTGCTGTGCTGTGCTGTCCAGTTCTTCACACAACTTCTACCAATAGGACCTTGGGCTGCATATGAGGGCATTAGAAGGCTTCTATTTGCCTATTCTTTCTAAACTAAACAAGAGAACTCTGAAAGTCAGAAACTGTATTTTCTGGGCATGGTAGTACATGTCTATAATAGCAGCTACTTGGGAACCTGAGACAGGAAGATTTCAAGCTAGAGGTTAAGCTGGGCAATTTGGTAGGACACTGTCTCAAAATGGAAAAGGACTGAAGATGTTAGCTCAATGGCAGTGCAATCGCCTAGTTTGGACCTGCGTTTAATCTCTAGTACTGCAAACAAACAAGCAAGCAAAGCAAGCAATGATGTTTGCATCACCTGCAATTCCAACAACCCTTGCTTTGCCACCCACCCCCAAACACACACAAGCTTATGCTCAATACATGGCCATGGCAAGTCTAACATATTAAAGTTTAATTCTTCTTTTTCCACTGATGGACTCCATAGAAGAATGAGAATCTAAACAACAAACCCATTTCTTTTTTGCCAGTCCCGAGGTTTGAACTCAGGGCCTGAGCACTATCTTTGGGCTTTCTCAAGGCTAGCGCTCTATCTTTTGAGCCACAGCACCATTTCCAGCTTTTTCTATCTATGTGGTACCAAGGAATTGAACCAGGGTCTTTATGCATGCTAGGCAAGCACTCTTCCACTAGGCCAAACTCCCAGCTCCCCCATTTCTTATTCTCAAAAACTGTTTCTCAAATCTGGGTGTGGTGGTTCATACCTGTAATCCTAGCTACTCAGGAGGCTGAGATCTGATGATTATGATTCAAAGCCAGCCTAGGCACTCGAAAAGGAGAAGTGGGGCTGTGGCTCCAGGGGTAGGGCAGTGGACTTGAGTTGAAGAGCTCAGGGACAGCACCCAGGCTCAGAGTTCAAGCCCCATGACCCACACACAAAAAAAGTGTTCCTCAAAAGCCATATGTAGGGCCAGGAGTTTGTCCTAGTAGTAGAGTGCTTGCCGCCCAGCGAGCATGAAGACCTGGGTTTGACTCCTTGGTACCACATACATAGGAGAAGCCAGAATGGTAGAGCTTTAACCTTGAGAAAGCCCAAGGACAATACCCAGGCCCTGAGCCTGAGGCCAGGACTGGCAAGATTAAAAAAAAAAAAAAGAAGCAACATGTATTCTAGTCAGCCCTGAGCCTGGTATTCACACTGTCCAATGTAGTAGTCACTAGCCACCTATGGCTACTGAACACTTGAAATGTGGCTAGTGCAAATGAACTGGATTTTAATTTTGTAATTATTATTGCCAGTCCGGGGGCTTAAATTCAGGACCTGGGCACTGGCTTTGGGCTTTTTCAGGGCTAGCACTCTACCATGTGAGCCACAACACCATCACTTCCCACTTTTTTTACATAGGTGGTACTGAGAAATCTAACCCAAGGCTTTGTGCATGCTAGGCAAGCACAAAGTGTACCACTAGGCTACACTCCTGGCCCTAGTTTTTAATTTTAATGTACAAAGCCACATGAGAGTAGTGGCTATTACTATATTAGCAGGCTTAAATCCTTAATGCCACGACTGGGTGGAGGGAAGAGATGCACTCTAGTATAGTTTTGTGAAGGAATATGGGGCATTCTACCCTCTCCAGCACTTCTTTTCTCCTATGGGCCCTAAAATCTTGGAGCTGGGGTATGGCCTAGTGGCAGAGTGCTTGCCTAGTATGCATGAAGCCCTGGGTTCCATTTCTTAGTACCACATACACAGAAGAAGCTGGAAGTGATGCTATGGCTCAAGTGGTAGAGCCCTGAGAAAGCCCAAGGACAGTGAGTGCCTAGGCCCTGAGTTCCAGGACTGGCACTTAAAAAAAAAAAAAAAAATCTTGTGACTTTTGTTATTTTAGGCTTGTGAATTCACATATAAAGATATTACATGTGACTAAATTAATAAACCAGAAAAGCAGAAAGTAGTTAGCTCATTTATCATGATTTTTTTTTTTTTTTTTTGGCCAGTCCTGGGCGTGAGCTCAGAGCCTGAGCACTGTCCTTGGACTTTCTCAAGGCTAGAGCTCTACCACTTGAGCCTCAGCACTACTTCTGGCTTTTTTCTATGTATGTGATACTGAAGAATTGAACCTAGTTCTTCGTGCATGCTAGGCAAGCACTCTACCACTAGGCCAAACTCCCGGCATCTCATTTATTATGATTTAAGGATCAGAAAAATACAGTCCCTATGTGCCCCAGATCTCCAAACACAGTGCTTGGACAGGTCATGGAAGCAGCAGAGGAAGAGAGCCCATTCAAGAGTAGGAGGTTAAGAAAGGATGCTAGTCAGCCAGGCTCTGGAAGAAAATATCCAGAACACCTGTTCAGGCTTAGTCTCACTACACTATGTTGTGAAAGAGTTGAAGCATAGAAATCAGACAGGCATAAACTCAAATTCTAGGCTCTGGATCCAAATTTAAAAACCCTTAAGGGATAAGGCTCTCTGAATTTTTTTTTTCTCTTTCATGAAATAGGCACAATCACACATATCACACTGAAAGCTGTGAGAAAGAAATAGTACTACAGGGGCTGGGAGTTTGGCCCAGTGGTAGAGTGCTTGCCTAGCAAGCACGAAGACCCGGGTTCGATTCCTTGGTACCCCACATACATAGCAAAAAGCCAGACATGGTGCTGAGGCTCAAGTGGTAGAGTGCTAGCCTTGAGAAAGTCTAAGGACAGTGCTCCCGCCCTGAGCTCAAGTCCAGGACTGGCCAAAGAAAAAAGAAAAAAAGAAATAGTACAACGAAATATCAAGCCTAATAGCTGACATATAATAGGTAACAGAATGATTTCTAGGCTTTTTGGGCTGTAAACTACAATTTAGACCCTCTTACCTTGTAGGCAGTTTAAATACATTATCTAGTAGATGGCACTAATTCAGACAGCTTAGTACTCTGCTAAGTTGGACATTTATTCTTCTATTTTTTGTTAGGGAGGTATTGTTATCACCTTATTTTATAGATTCAGAACCTGAAAATCAGAGACTTGGCCAATGCACAAAGTTAATTAGTGGAAGACTAAGGCTTAATATCTAGGCCTGTACAGTTTAACGCCCATTGATTGAAGGCTCAGGCAAACCACCTTCAAGGGAAGACAGTGGTTTGGCTGTTTGTGATTTCCTCCCCAGCGAGAAGCTCTCACCTGTGTAGTTCTTCATCAGAGGGTGAGTACTTGGCAGTGACATCAGCTAGCTCCCCAAAGATCTGTTTGCTGTAAACTGTGAGGGACGATAGAAGGATTAACTCCTGCCATGTAGAGCTCAAGAGGCACGTGTAATCCTTGATTGAGAGCTCGCAGAAGAAAGGCAGCTTCTTGATCCAGGCAATCTGCCTAAAAAGCAGCTCATCAGCCAGGCGGCAAAGCAGGGCAAACAGCTCAGCCTGTGTCACAGCATATCTAGGGGTATGGCAGGAGAAAGTCACTTTCATTAGTTGAGGATATAAGAACAAAGTGAGGGTATTCTTGAGGGCACAATGTCCCTGGCAATGGGCCCTTTGCCCTTGACCCAAGATTTTCAGGTTCATTAAACTTAGTTTCCTTATAAAAGGGTCGAACTAAGGTCAGCAGCAAAAGCTCGGGGCCAGATCTGGTGATAAAAGACTGCTGATGGAAAAAGAGGCTCCGAAATTATTAAGGAGTATGACTCTTAAGACATTGCATGTCTCAAAAGAAATCCCAAGTCACATCTGTCCTACTTTTCACAATAAAACTTCCTATGGGGTACAGATGTTTCCTGCTCAATACTGGGATCAGTTGGTGGGGTGGCTCAGGTGGTAGAGCACTTGCCTGAAAGCATTAGACTCAAAGTTCAATTCCCCACATGCCCTGCCTCCCCATTCCCAATGTGAGGGCCAATGCACTGAATAGTCAGTCTCAACAGACAAAGTTTTCCTGTTCTCACTCCACCCCCTGGTGGCAAATTCAGAAAAGAGTTGCTCAGCTCTTCCTTTAAGCTATAGCTGGATGGAAAAAAAAAGCAGAACTTTCTCAGCTCCTGCCTAAAGTAACTCAAGTAACTCAAGGCAGAGGAGTAAAGTTTTCTTCTCAAGGTCCCTTTGACAACTTCTTACTCAGACCTCCATATGTAGATATATAAAGGCTTTGTATGATCATCTGAATAGCTATGAGTCTCCTATTCTGAAACCGGAGTCTAGCTTATGAATTTCTGGATACCTTCAAGGAGGTCTAATCACGGTAATATTCCAAGAAGGAAGGTGTAGCAATAGGTGTACTTGAGGCTGAACTATAATCTACTCAGGGAGAGTTTAGTGCAGACTAAGAATGTCTTCTACCCACTCAGCCCTGAACCTAAGGTGCTCACATGTCACCAGGCTACTCATGGGTATGTTGGCTATAGATGTCAACAGGCCACAGCAGGTAGGGCTATGAATGCTTTGTTAAGACCTCTAGACTGGATGTAGGATTATTCCCAGAACTAAATCTCATCTCTCACACAGAAGTACTCAGACCCATCCCAGATACTGGTTTACCTAGACCCACACAAAAACATAGGCCCTTAAATCCCAATTCCATAGGCACCAACTCCAGGAGAAAAGATGCTTAAGGAAATAATGAGACTACCACTTTTCACAAAGATGAGCACAGATTTGTTCTCTGATGCTGAAGTAATCACATCCCCTCTACTCATTCCAAAGTCTGAGCTATGAAAGGGGGGCAGGATAGGCACATTTTGAGACTGTACAGAGTCAAGCAAGGCAGAGCTCACTCACCCATCTTCAATCAACATGGGCGTGCCCAGTGGCTCCAGGTCCTCTGCTGACATCAGCTGGTGAATCAGACTGTACGATTGGGGGTCCAAGCTGCGAGCTTGTTGGGGCAGAAGTGGTGAGTGGCCAGAATAGCTAAAAAGGTGTGGTATATATTGATAATGGGGAGGCACAGACATCCCCATATACTGATCCCTGAATGTCATGAATCCATTTAGTTCCACAGACCTACTGGAGAGAAAAATCTCATATTACTCAAAGCCATGTCAGGTCCTGTGTATACTCAAAGGAAAAATGCTAGAAGGTAGCTTAAGCATTGTTTGGCCATGAGGTTTGTGTCTCACTAAGCCATTGGACATACTCGATTCTCACCTATGACAAAATCATGACTGGCTAACTCAGGGTTGCCACAACAAATATCGACTAAGTATTGGATGAATTTTTTTTTTTTTGGCCAGTTGTGGGGCTTGAACTCAGGGCCTGAGCACTGTCCTTGGACTTTTTTTCTCAAGGCTAAAGCTCTACCCTTGAGCCACAGCACCACTTCCAACTTTTTTCTATATATGTGGTGCCAAGGAATCGAACCCGGGTCTTTGTTTATGCTAAGCAAGCACTTTACCATTAGGCCAAATTCCTGGCCCGGTTGGATGAATTTTTATAAGTGCTGATCCAAAGAGACTGCAGTGGTATCTTTTGTTATCAATAATGATGACAAAAGTGGCTTTTTATATTATTTTTCTGCATGTGAACCTAAGTCTTCAGCTCTTCAAAGGAAGGAACCAACTAGGGAACAGCTGAATAAAATGAAAACCTAAAGTGGAAGGGTGTGTGTGTGTGCATGCAGGTGTGTGTGAATGTTGAAGGGGTGACACTGATAGATACAATGTACTCATAAACTGCTTTGTACAACTGTTTAAAGATAAACCTAAGGGCCAGGAGTTTAGCCTAGTGATAGAGTGCTCATCTAGCACGGACGAATCCCTGGGCCTGACTCCTTGGTACCACATACATAGAAAATTCGGGAAGTGATGCTGTAGCTCTAGTGGCAGAGTGCTAGCTTTGACAAAAGGTGTCCAAGAATAGCACCTCAGGCCCTGAGTTCAAGGGAAAAACCAACCAAACAAAACCCTAAAATTGCATATGAAGAAAGCAGATTTTTCTCTGCTTCTCCTCTCTTGAAGAAATCTAACCACACTGTCCACTGATTAAATAAATTCTCTAGGCCAGGAGCTGGCAGCCTATGCCTATACCACTCAGGAGGCTGAGATCTGGGGATTGTAGTGGGAGACCAACCTGGCAGAAACATCCATGAGATGTTTATCTCAAATTAACCATCAAAAAAACTGCAAGTGGAGCTGTGGCTCAACATGGTAAACCACTAGCCTTGAGCAGAAAAGGTCCAGGCCTTGAGTTCAAGTCCCAGGACCAGCACCAAAAACAAAAAACACTCTAGCTTTTAGCTAGCTTATCTCCTAGAGCTGAGTTAGGAGTTAGGCAAATGATGCCTGTAGGTCAAATTTAACCCACAATCTGATTTGATAATGTTCTTTTTTTTTTTTTTTGGCCAGTCCTGGGCTTAAGCTCAGGGCCTGAGCACTGTCCTTGGACTTTCTCAAGGCTAGAGCTTTACCACTTGAGCCTCAGCACCATTCTCGGCTTTTTTCCCCCCTATGTGTGTGGTACCGAGGAATCGAACCTGGGTCTTCATGCATGCTAGGCAAGCACGCTACCACTAGGCCAAACTCCCGGCCCCTGATTTGATAATGTTCTACAGGAACATTGTTTGCAAACAGCTGAAACACCACTGAAATGGCAAACAACAAAATATTTAATATATGGACCTTACAAAGAAAAAAATTGTAAGAAAGGTTTCTGGGGGAAAGAAGGCCTTCTTTGATAGCTGAAGGCATTATCTATTTCACATCTGACAACTAACTGAAAATAACATGGTTGGACTAAGAGTCTCTACATTTGTATTTCCTGATAGCAGACTTGGCTGGCTTAAGATAAAACAAAACAAAAACTTCATTGTCCATTGAAATTTGTAAAGACACTGATTCTTTTGAGTCAGAAAAAAAAAAGTAACTTAATTCAGTACTGTCAATGTGATTTGCTTTATTTCAGTGATAAAATGAGGGACCTGATGCTCAACATTGTGAATAAAGGAAAAATGCTACATTAAATGCCTGCATAGATGCTGTTTATTGGTTTATGGAAGAGACCAGTGCCATTTTTATGATGGCAGACCTTGGCTTTACACTTCCCTGGTCCCTGTTACAGACAAGGGCATGGTGGCTGAGAAAGCCTGGCCACATTTCTCCATCAGAGGTGGAGAGCACTACTCTTTGGACGGTCCCTAGAAGACCATCGTGGGTTTCCTAAAAGCTCACCTGGAGGACAGTGTGGAACCAGGTGAGGGCTGGTTGCTCTCTGAAGCCCTATTCCCAGGGGAACTGTGGTCGCTGTCACCATGGTTGCTCCAGTGATTGGCTTCTTCCTCAAACTCCTGTCCAGACATGATCCTTTCAATCTCCTCTTCAGATATCTTTGGTAAGGAATAGATGTATGTTAAACTGGATGCTCAAAGCACCTTCTGTTCCTTCTTTAGGACTGACAACTAACTTAAATCTTGTGTGATTCCAGGACTCTTTAGGGAGAAACCCAGGTTTCTTCTCTACCCAACCCCAGGTCTCTCGCTACTCTTACAGCTTGGCTTCTTGCCTTCTTCCCATGGTTCACCATGGCCTTCCTCTTGCCCACTCACCCTATTTTCCTGCCATAAAGACTATATATTCCTCACACTCCTCTTCATCCTCAGGTTTTTGCATCGCTAACCCTGAAGAACCATCCCTCAGTGACAATCTCCTTTGTGTTTAAGACTTAATGACTCCTTTGTAAAGATTCGATTCCTCGGTACCACATACATAGAAAAAAGCCAGAAGTGGTGCTGAGGCTCAAATGGACGAGCTCTAATCTTGAGAAAGTCCAAAGACAGTGCTCAGGCCCTGAGCTCAGGAGGCTGAGATCAGAGGATCAAGGTTCAAAGCCAGCCCAGGCATAAAAGGACCTGAGACTCTTATCTCCAATTAACCTCCAGAAAAATGGAAGTAGGGCTTGGCTCAAGGGTAGGGTGGTAGCCTTGAGCTGAAGAACTCAGGGACAGTACCCAGGCCAAGTTCAAGCCCCATGACCCACCAAAAAAAAAAAGGCAAGCAAGTAAGAAAGATAGATAGATCAGGGGCGATGTCCAGGCTCTGAGTTCAAGCCCCACAACTGACTAAAAAAAAGGCCAAGGTGGGCGATGGGTGGGGTGGGGTAAGATGTCATTAGGATTTTGATAGGAATTGCACTTTCATTTGTACGTTGCTTAGGATATGAACATTTTAACAATATTAGTTCTTCCAGTCTATAAACATGTTTATGACTTATTTCTTCCAGTAATACTTCAGTGCAGTTCTCTCATACTCTCAATTATGGTCATCACTACATATTCCTGCTCTCTTTGATGCTATGCTAAATGGAAATACTTTTTTTTAAATTCCCTTTTTTGGTTGTTTATTGGTAATGTATAAAGATACATTTTTTTCTTTGTTGAATTTGTTTTTATGTGCAGTGGAATGTTACCTATTGGGAAGAATCTTTAAATATTTACCCGGGGAAAAAACTCTTGTTTTTTTCTAGTGGCTCACACCTGTAATCCTGGGTACTCAGGAGGCTGAGATCTGAGGATCACTATTCAAAAAGCCAGCCCAAGCAGGGAAGTCCATGATACTGTTTTTTTTTGCTGTTGTTGTTTGTTTCTTGTTGGTCAGTCATGGGGTTTGAACTCTGGACTGGGCACTGTACCTGAGCTCTCCAGCTCAAGGCTAGCACTATATTACTTGAGCCACAACATGCTACTTTCCATTTTCTGGTGGTTAACTGGAGATAAGAGTCCCACAGACTTTAGATCCCAGGGACCCGGCTTCCCTGATCTCTTTTGTTCAAGGACAGTATTCCACCACTTTGAGCTACAGTTCCACACGTTTTCCCCGTTTTTAGTGGTTAATTGGAGGTAAGACTCTCATGGGTTACCTGACTTAAGTAACTATAGCCCCTCTGTACATCCTTACAGTAACAATTGGGGGGAGGGGGAGTCTTACAGGGACTTTTCTTTTCCAGAGTGGCTTTGAACCATGATCCTTACATCTTAGCATCCTGAGTAGCCCAGCATTTCTTGCTTTTTTTTTTTTTTTTTTTTTTTTTGGTATGCTTTTTAAAACGAGCTTCCATTAGTTATACAGGGAGGGCAGGGAGGGGAGTTTCACGTTACCTGTCTTTACATGTTTATAAGGAATTTAATCAAACTCCCTATATCACTTTTTTTTTTGCCAGTCCCGGGGCTTGAGCTCAGGGCCTGAGCACTGTTCTTGGACTTTCTCAAGGCTAGAGCTCTACCACTTGAGCCTCAGCACCACTTAAGGCTTTTTCTATGTATGTGGTACTGAAGAATCAAACCCAAGTCTTTGTGCATGCTAGGCAAGCACTCTACCACTAGGCTAAACTCCCGGCCTTCCCTCTATCACTTTCTCTTGCTCCTTTCCCCTTCCCAAAACAATTTCAACAGGTTACAATGCTTTATTCTCATAGTTGCAAATAGTCTATTTCCATAGTATTCAACCTCCATCACCCTTTTTTAGCCCAATTCCCTCCTACTCTTACCTACCCCCCAAATAAGTCTATTTCTCTTTCTTACAACTCACATCCCCCCTTTGATCAATAGCTTTCATTGAGATTCTTTATTCTACTTCGTATATACTTGCAATGTATCATAAAATGGAACAAAAAAGCCCAGAAACACACACACACACACCCCAAAAAAATACACACACACACACACACACACACACACACACACACACACACACACACACACACACACACACTGATTTTCAACAATGGGAAAACAGTCCCTCTAAACAAATAGTGATGGAGAAATTATACTCAACACACTAAACACTTGTGGCATTGAGTGATGTTTTACTATTTCTGCTCTACAAATAAAGTAATGAAATGAACATGCTGGATGAAATGAACATCTTTGGATGAAATGGGCAGCAAAGTAATTTTTTTAATTAACCAGGTCAAGTTATTTTCAATCTTTAATGATTAAAAAAAAATCCTCTGGATGGGTCAGAATCGTGATTGAGTTCACTGTGAAATCTTTGGGTTCAGGATTACAAGAAGTGTTTTCATCATTAATTTACACATTTAATTTTAAGGAATTTTCACATCTAAGCTCTAAGCTCTAAAAGTAGTTTTCCAGGAATGGAAGCAAAGCTACTGTCCTCCATATAGCAGCAGAACAAAGGATAAATGAATACTAGCTATTATTGGAGCATCTGAAGCCCTTAGTATTCAGGATGGACCAAGGGAGTTGGGACACAGAACTAACCTGGACTGGCCCAATGCTCTTATTCCGGCCTCCAGGCATGCCATCTTCTCTGATAGCTGGAAAGAAAGTAAGACAGTCAAAACAAACTTCCAGACCTTCCAGACATTTATGCCAAAGAGGAGAGAGAGAGAGAGAGAGAGAGAGAGAGAGAGAGAGAGAGAGAGAGAGAGAGAGAGAGAGAGAGAGAGAGAGAAAGAAACGAACTTAGTATAAGACAGTAAATGGTAAAGCCATGATTAACACAGTTTTATTTATTTATTTTGCCAGTCCTTGGACTTTCTCAAGTCTAGAGCTCTACCACTTGAACCTCAGCACCATTCTGGCTTTTTTGTAGGTATGTGGTACTGAGGAATCGAACCCAGGCCTTTGTGCATGCTAGGCAAGCACTCTACCACTAGGCCAAACTCCAGGCCCTTCTCTTTCTATTATTACAAGCTACTTCATAGACAAAAGATACCTTCTGATCTCCAAAACACTGAGTATATAATATATACTATATATATATATATACACATTATCATTTTATACACACACATACTTATATACATTAACAATATGCTAAAAAAAAACAAAAAAAGATGACACATTGACAACAAATACCCCACCAAGATGATATGTCTGAAGGATTTGGTAAATTCCAGGGAAGGAATAGAAAATAGTTTCATTTTTATTATTATTTATTTTTATTTTGCCTGTCCTGGGCTTGAATGCAGGGCCTGGGCACTGGCACCGAGTCTCTTTATGCTCAGGTTGGCAGGCATTCTACTACTTGAGCCATAGTGCCATTTTCCTCCCTTTTTTCCTCCTTCCCTCTCTATCCCTCTACCCCCTCTCTCCCCCCACCTCTCTTCCCCTCCCCCTCTTTCTTTTTGTGCCAGTCCTGGGGCTTGAACTCAGGGCTTGGGCATTGTCACTGAGATTTCTTAAGGCAAGCATTCTATCCCTTGAACCACAGCACCACTTTTGATGTTTTCTGTGTATGTGGTACAGGGGAATCAAACCCAGGGCTTTATGCATGCTAGGGAAGCACTCTACCACCAAGCCACTAAGCCATTCTCTGGGCCTCACTTCCAGCCTTTTATTGGAGATAAGAGTCTCGTGGACTTTTCTGCTCAGGCTGGCTTCGAACCACAATCCTTGGATCTCAGTCTCCTGATGATCTAGGACTACAGGTGTGAGCCATTGGCAATGGACTAATATTTTCATTTTTAGACAAATACTCTTTTACTTCAGGTCTATGTTTAAATCTAATTTTTATGAGTAGATTTTTTTTTTTTTGCCAGCTCTGGGACTAGAACTCAGGGCCTGAGCACTATTCTTGGGCTTTTTTCAAGGTTACTGCTCTACCACTTGAGCCACAGCACCACTTCTGGCCTTTTCTGCGTATGTGGTACCCAAGAATCGAATCCAGGACTTCATGCATGTCAGGCAAGCACTCTACCACTAGGCCACACTCCCAGCCAGTTGTTTTGTTTTGGGGATACTAGAAACTGAACAGAGACCTTTGCACCTAGCTAGGTCAGTGCTCTATCAATGAGCTACTTCGTCAGTAAATTCCTCTCACGTTGAAGGTATTTACTTAGCATCCCTAAAAAGAGGCAGCCTCGGCAAGAACTACAAGCAATACTATCTCAGCGTTAATAGAGCACTTAGAAGAGAAGCAAGAACTGATCTGCACTTAAAGTAGGACCCTGGAGCCAGGCAGTGGCCTCTAAAAAAGAGCCTTAAAAAATAAGTAGGATTCAGGAAGGCAGGAGAGGTATACTCCAGGCTGAGTCAACAGTGTACAGAAAACCTTCAAGTGGCAGGAAGAATGGACTGTTCTTGTCGGGAACTTCCAAGTGCCTGAATACAGAGAGAAAGTACCAGGGCAGGGTGAGTTACGTGGGGAAAGAACAGCAAGCAATGAGGCTGAAGAGGCAAAATAGAGCCAGATCCTAAAGAGCCTAAATGCCAGGCTAAGGATGTGAACCTTAGCTCATGAGACTGGAGGTAAGTGAAGTTACAATGGCATTTTTGAAAAATCTTTGTGATGGCAATGCTAACAATGGACTGAGGAAAATGCCATATGTGAGAGCAAGCATGGTTATAATATATCTACTACTAAATAACAGAACAAATATAGGTAACCTACATAGTCCTTGGTTGTATCAGATAGATGGGGCTCTAAGCATGACTCTTAGTTTAAACAGTAGCCAAAAGGTTGACAATAAGTTCATTTTCTTTCAAACAGACATCATTCTTGGTGTCCTCAGGAGATTATACATTTCAGAATCAGACAAATCAACTTAAATCTTGCCTACTTTATTTAAAGACACATTTCTTCATCCTCTGAACCCTTTATAATTACTATGTATTTTCTGAGTATGCAAACACTTACATTGAGTGGTTGGTATTTGCGGGGTTCTAGAAGTGGTTTTCTTTTTTTTTTTTTGGGCCAGTTATGGGGCTTGAACTCTGGGTCTGGCACTATTCCTGAGCTCTTTTTGCTCAAGGCTAACACTCTACAACTTCCATCCACAGCATGGAAACTTCCAGTTTTCTGGTGGCTAACTGAAGATAAGAGTCTCACAGACTTTCCTGCCTGAGCTGAAATAGTTAGGTATGAGCTACCAGGGCCTGGTAGGAGTGATTTTTCTGTCCCCTCAAGTCTTCTACATTGTCACTGAAATTATTTTAGATAGAGATTTTTTTCTTTTCCCTGCTACCTGCTATTTTTTTTTTTTCAGCATGAGCACATGGGTCTTTGTTTTGTTTCTTGGGTAAAAACTGATGCTAATGTTATTTTGTTGCCCAAGTTATTTGAACTTTGGTCATTGGAAACTTTGCTCTCCTGCTGTCCCCAGGCCCTGTTAGAAGTATGTTTTACCAAAATATGAGAAGGGGTATCAGTGTGTGAGAAGTAATGCACCTACTATTTGGCGAATATAACTGTAACCCTTCTATATATTACAATAAAATTTTTCTTTTGCTTAAAAAAAAAAAAGGTATGCTTTACAAGGAGAAGCCCAGGTCCCAACAGATTCACAGCTAAATTCTATAAGACTTTTGCCAACAGATATCAGCAACTAGTTAATAAAATCACACCTTATGGGCCGAGAGATTGTCCTCATGGTAAAGTGCTTGCCTAGCATGCACAACACTCTGAGTTCAATTTCTCAGTACCATATACACGAAAAAAAACCAGAAGTAGTGCTGTGGCTCAAGTGGTAGTGCGCTGGCCTTGAGGAAAGACCAAGGACAGTGCTCAGGCCCTGAGTTCAAGCCCCAGGACTGGCAAAACAAAAACAATTCACACATTATGATCAAGTGGGTTTTATTCCAGAAATGCAAGGCAGGTTTAACCTACATAAATTGATAAATATAACACATCACTTTAACAGAACCAAAGACACAATCATCTCATGCGAAAAAAATCCTTTGACAAAATTTAACATCCATTCGTGTTAAAAGCTCTATAGAAGTTAGTAACAAAGGGCCGGGAGTTTGGCCTAGTGGTTAAAGTGCTTGCCTAGCATGCATGAAGACCCGGGTTCGATTCCTCGGTACCACATACATAGAAAAAAGTCGGAAGTGGTGCTGAGGCTCAAGTGGTAGAGTTCTATCCTTGAGAAAGTCCAAGGACAGTGCTCAGGCCCTGAGCTCAAGCCCAGGACTGGCAAAAAAAAAAAAAAAAAAAGAAGTTAGTAACAAAAGGAATATACCTCAAAACAATACAGGCTGTATATTACAGAATAGCCAACATCAAACTAAATGGTGAAAAACTAATTCTATAAAATCAGGAACAAGGCAAATATGTCTACTCTCTCCATTCAGTATAGTTCTAGAAGTCTTAGCTAGAGCAATAAGGCAAGAAGAAGATATAAAAGGGATTCACACAGGAAAAGAAGAAGTCAAGCTATCCCTAGTTTCAGATTACATGATCTTATATTTGAAGGACCCAAGACTCAATTCTGATTCCATGCTAATCTACATCTGGCAAAGTAGCAGAATACAAAATTAACCAATAAAAATCATTAGCCTTGCTGGATGCCAGTGGTTCATGCCTGTAATCCTAGCTATTTAGGAGGCTGAGATCTAAGGATTGTGGTCCAAAGCCATCCCAGTCATTTAAGTTTGTGAGACATTTATCTCCAATTAAGCATCAGAAGGCTGGTAGTGGGGCTGTAGCTCAAGTAGTAGAAGGCTAGCCTTGAGGTAAAGAGCTCCGGGATAGAGCCCAGGTCCAAAGGTTAAGCCCCACAACTGACAAAAAACACAAAACCATCGGCCTTTCTGTATACCAACAATACACCAGCAGAGAGGGAAATAAGGAAAATTCCACTTGCAACAGCCTCAAAAAATGTTAACTATTTGGGAATAAACTCAACTAAGGAAGCAAAAGACCTTTATATAACTAAAACTATAAAAATTTGGAGAAAGAAATCAAAGATGGCATAAAGAAATAGAACAATCATGTTCATGGACAGGTAGAATTAATATTGTAAAAACAGCCATACTATTCAAGGTCATCTACAAATTTTATGAAATCCCCTTCAAAAATTCCAACATAGCCAAGCGTAGTAAGCGTAGTGGCTTACACCTGTACTCCTAGCTACTCAGGAGGCTGAGATCTGAGGATCATAGTTCAAAGCCAGCAGGGGCACTAAAGTCTGTGAGACTCCTATTTCCACTAGAAAACTGGAAGTGACGCTGTGGCAAGGGTAGGCTGGTAGCTTTGAGCTGAAAAGCTCAGGGACAGTGCCCAGCCCAGAGTTCAAGCTCCACAAGAGAAGGGAAGGGGCGTGAAGGAGAGAGGATCCCAATATAGTTCAAACCAAGATAGAGAAAACCTAAAAATTTATAGAGAATGACAAAAGACCTAGAATAGCCAAAGGGAAAAAAAAGTAATGCTGATAGTACCACAATCCTAGACCTCACTACAAAGCAGTAATGCTGATAGTACCACAATCTTAGACCTCATTACAGAGCAGTAATAACGAAAAGTTTGGTATTGGTACAAAAATAGACCTGAAGCTGGGTGTGGTGGCTAACATCTGAAATCCTAGCTACTCAGGAGGCTGAGATCTGAGGACCAAGGTTCAAAGCCAGCCTAGACACAAAAGGACCTAAGACTTGTATCTCCAATTAACTTCTAGAAAACCTAGAAAACAGGAAGTGGGGCTTGGCTCAAGGGGTAGGGTGGTAGACCTGAGCTGAAGAGCTCAGGGACAACACCCAGGCTCAGAGTTCAAGCCCCATGACACACACACACACACACCCCCAAAAAAGAACTGAAGGTCAATGGAATAATCTAGAAGACCCAGAAATAAACTTACAGTTATCTGATATTTGATAACTAACTATGATGGGGAAAAAAGTCTCTTCAATAATTGGTGTGGAAAAACTGGATATCCATATGCAGAAAACTAAAAGTGGACCTGTTTGTCATCGTGGACTAATATAAACTCAAAGTGGATCAAAATAGTCACTATGTTGAAAAAGAACTCTACAACTTGTTGGGTGGGGACAGGAGGAAAAAACTGTGAGAGCGCAAAGGAAGGAGTGCCACTGTACAAAAGGAAATATACTCATTACCTGACATTATAAAATGGTAAATCCTCTGTACATCATATTTATAATTTTTTTAAAGCACTGAAAAAAATCAAACAGTTAAAAAAGCCAAAAAAACAAGTTTCTATTGCTGCAATATTCTGTCTCATGTCAGGCCCAAAAGAACATACCCAGCTGACCTTGACTGAAACTTCTGAAACTGTGAGCCAAAATAAATCTTTTCTCCTTAAAAAAAAAAAAGTTGTAATTTTTTGGCATAAAATGCCAAAATGCATTTGGGGGGGGGTTGTGCAGCCAGTACTAGGGCTTGAACTTAAGAGCCTGGGCACTGTCCTTCAGCCCTTCCTTTCAAGGCTAGTGCTCTAACATGAGCCATAGTTCTAGTTCCAGCTTTTGGTGGTTAATTGGAGATGTGAGTCTCACAGACTTCTTGCCCAAGTTGGCTTTGAACTGTGATTCTCAGATTTCAGCCTTTTGAGAAGCTATAGGCATGAGCCAGGTCTACTGCACGCATTTTATATTTTTCCTGTGTTAGCCTTGGAATCAGTCAGTTCTCCTTAGAGTCATCACTCCTTTTATTGACATTGAGAAGACAGAATGTGGGTGCCGTGCTTATTACTATTGTGGTAATACCATGTTCAGTCTCTTACATGGTTTACTGCTTAGAAATACATACATATATGGTAGCACCTAGCTCCCTCCCTCACTCTTACCTAAACACACCTGTCTTCCTAGGTCTGGGAGCTGTCCCTTAGCTTTTTCACTCAAAGGCTGAAGTTCTATCCTTGAGCCATACTGCCACTTTGGCTTTGAATCTCAAATTTTCCTGGCCTTGAATTGCAATGCACATACTTAAGCCTCTCAAGGAGGTAAAATTACAGGACAATGGGCACCAAGCCTCAATACTGATTCCAATCTACTAAGGCTCTATTCTAGCTTTCTCCCATCTTGATTTATACTTCTTCCTCTGATATGTGAAACCTGCTCATCATTTTCTACAATAAATTTACTTGCCAGTTCAATAACAGCATGCAATTAAAGTAGGTACAGAATTCCTAATATGTAGCCTTGACAGAAACAAATTTTACAAATTGGACTTTATATACAATCCTCCCCCACCTTTTTTTGACAGTACTGCAGCTTGAACTTGGGGCCTGAGCACTGTACCTGAGCTTCTTTTGCTTAAGGCTAGCACTCTATCACTTCAGCCACAACACCACTTTTGGCTTTTTCTATGTATGTGGTACCCAAGAATTGAACCCAGGGCTTCATGAATGCTAGGCAAGCACTCTACCACTAAGCCACATTCCCAGCCCATACAATTCTTTTTGTGCTTAGCTTTAGTACTGTTTTCCACGGTGAGCTCAATTCCTCTTTCCCTCAGTTGTAGTTCCTTTTCTCATCAGTTAGATCAATTCACTGTCATAAAGTACACTCTATCCTTCTATCCCCTTACCTCTATCCCACCACTCCTTAGTTGACTACAAAAATAAAGTAAAAAAAAATTATATCCAGTAAAATTTTGTAGTATGTAGTTCTAGAAATTTTGATGAATGCATATAACCATGTGAAAAATTACGTATCAGCCACTAAAGTTGCAGACAAAATGTTTCTTACCATACAAGTATTACCTTGGCAATTCGAATTTTGGTCTGGCTTTCTCAGCAGCCACCAGAAGGTGGCAGGGTTTCTCTATAAGAGGCTGCCTTCACAATTCAACTAAGTCTACCTGTTCCTCATGCAGAAGATCAACATTCCACACATTTCATGGGTCATTTTCTCCAGGCAATGGCTAAAGAAGTTATAGGTTAAAGTTCTTCTTCCCTAAACAGCTGAGTGTCTGCTGCAAGCCTCAGACTCTCAGGCCCCAAATGAATAAGCAGGATGATTGATTCATCAGAGTGAGCAGTCAAGAAAGCATCTCACAACTATGCTTTGGTAAAATGCTGACAGTGAGGGCAAGAAAGAAGGATGACAAAATTAAGTCAGGGTGAGATGAGAAAGATCACTACTGACTCTTTTTTCAATATAGTACCAGTTAGTATTGGTGGCTGGGAAAAGGTTTTGTAAAAGGAAAGAGATAATGAGGAAGAAAACAGATTTTCAGGTAGAACGTGAGTACATAAAGTATGGTATAAGGCATCCTTGAGACTGTTCAATTAAAAAGGATGTTAGAAAGATGAGCAAGCTTGCAGGGCACGGTGGCTCACGCCTGTAATCCTAGCTACTCAGGAGGCTGAGATGTGAGGATCAAGGTTCAAAGCCAGCCCTCTAATTAACCTCTAGACAATGGGAAGTAAGGCTTGGCTCGAGGGTAGTGCGGTAGACTTGAGCCGAAGAGCTCAGGGACAGCGCCCAGGCCAAGTTCAAGCCCCATGACTCACCAAAAAAAAAAAAAAAAAAAAAAAGAGAGAGAGAGAGAGAGAGAGAGAGAAAGAAAAAAGAAAGATGAGCAGGCAACACTTTAAATGTGCCAATGTTTAGCACACGGTAAAATACAGGGAATTTCAATAAATGCTAGTTTGTCCATATAAAAACAGAATAATGAAACGTATTGAAATTGTTTTAAATAGGGCTGGGAGTTTGGCCTAGTGGTAGAGTGCTTGGCTAACACTTGGGTTCGATTCCTCAGTACCACCTACATAGAAAAACGCCAGAAGTGGTGCTGAGGTTCAAGTGGTAGAGCTCTAGCCTTGAGAAAATCCAAGCACAGTGCTCAGAACTCATGCCCAGGACTGACCAAAAAAAAAAAAAAATGTCTTAAGACATTCTTATCTCCCATGTACCACAAAAAAGCCGGAAGTGGAGCCACAGTAGAGCAATAGCCTTGAGCACAAAAGCTCAAGGACAATGCCCAGGTCTTGAGTTCAACCCCCATGATTAACCAAAAAATAAAAATAAATAAATGAAATGAACATCTATATTTATCTGGATGTCCTTCCACATGTCTCTTGTCTGTCTTTATTATGGGTACGTTTTTAAAAATTCTTTCTTAGCCAGGCAGGCACCAGTGGTTCACACCTGAGATCTTGGAGCACTACTCACCTTTCCGGTTCATCCCCATCTGGAGGCATTTAAGTAGACGACAGTACTGGCATCTGTTCCTCTGCTTCCGAGACATGACACAGTTTTTGTCACGACTGCACCGGTATACCCGTTTGTTGCAAATGCTCCTCTTGAAAAACCCTTTGCAGCCCTCACAGGAGATGATCCCATAGTGCAAGCCCGTAGCACGGTCCCCACAAATAAGACAGGTTCGTTGTTCAGCCCGATCATCTGGAACCGAAACTAAATAAATTCAAGTTAGAAAACAGTGGAAATAATGATTTTAAGTCTACAAGGCCTAAAACAGGAAACTCTACTGGGGAAGGGAACACCACCAACTTTAGGCTAATCCAGGGGACACCTTTGGAACCTCTATCCCAGGACTGGAGTACCTATAGATATTACAAACACAGAGGAGAGAAGAGAGCAGAGGAAGAGGAGGAAGAAGACCACTGCCACCATCACCACCTCCACAGCCACCATACCATACCCTGGGGCTGAATCCTGGTAGCACATATGCCTATAATCCTACCTAATCAAAGAGCTGTGATTTGAGGGTTACAGTTCAGAGCCAATAGAGAAGATAATCTATGAAAAAAAAATTTTTTTGCCAGTCCTGGGGCTTGAACTTAGGGCCTGAGCACTGTCCTTGGGCTTTCTCAAGGCTAGAGCTCTACCACTTGAGCTGTAGCACCATTTCCAGCACTAACCCAGGTCTTCGTGCATGCTAGGCAAGCACTCTACCACTAGACCAAACAAACTCCTGGCCCTAAATCTATGAGATTCTTATCTACAATTAGCCAGCAAAAATCCAGAAGTGAAAATGTGACTCAAGTGGGGTATAGCACAGCATCATTCTTGAGGGAGAAAAAAAAAAGAAGTGCAAAAGTGCAAGGTCCTAAACTTAAGCCCCAGGAATGGTAAGGTCCCCCCCAACTCTCCTCCCCCCCCCCCGGGGGAGAGGGAGAGGGCATGAGAGAGGGAAAGAAAAAGGGAGAAGAAAGGAAGGGAGGGGGCCTGGAGTATGGCCTAGTGGTTAAAGTGCTTGCCTAGCATGCATGAAGAGCCGGGTTCGATTCCTTGGTACCACATACATAGAAAAAAGCCAGAAGTGGTGCTGAGGCTCAAGTGGTAGAGCTCTAGCCTTGAGAAAGTCCAAGGACAATGCTCAGGCCCTGAGCTCAAGCCCAGGACTGGCAAAAAAAAAAAAAAAAAAGGAAGGGAGGAAGAAAGGGAGGGAAGACTTTTTCCCTCGGTTTCATCATCACTTGGACTACAAGGATCCAAGCTAGAAACTAAGGAATAATTTTGACTCCTCCTTCTCCCTTCTGTCCTTCATCCAATTGCCTTCAATGCTACCTCATAAAAAGGTGGTAAGGGTTACTATTTTTATGTAAGTGCCTAACAGGCAGTATAAATAAATGATAGCTGCAACTGATAAGTTTAAACCATCCCAATTAAGACAGGGATAGATAGTAACTTGTATGTGTAAACCTACTAACTTGAGAGACTGAGATAAGGCTTCAGGTTTGAGGCCAGCCTGGGCAAATAGTTCATGAAAAGTCATCTTAACAAATAAAAAGATAAGTGTGATAGTAGAATGCCTGTAAGCCCTGAGTTCAAAACCAGTATTGTCAAAATACAAACAAAATTAAAAAACATGTTTAATTAAACTAACTGCTAGCCAAACAAGACATATTTATTTAAAAACTGTGAATAAAGTCTCTTGTAGGCCTAAGTATGTAGCACAGTGGTAAAGCTTCAGCAAGTGTGAGGCACTAAGTCAGAGATTACCAGCGTTCCTCCCTGCCCAAACAAAACAAAACAGAAAAAAAAAGCCTTCAGTTAAAATTTACATTCTGGGCTGGGAGTGTAGTCTAGTAGTAGAGTGTTTGTCAGGCATGCATGAAGCCCTGGGTTAAATTTCTTCATACCACATATACAGAAAAGCCGGAAGTGGTGCTGTGGCTCAAATGGCAGAGCACTAGCCTTGAACAAAAAGTGTCCACAAACAGTGCCAAGGCTCTGAGTTCAAGCCCAAGGGCTGGCAAAAAAAAAAATGTCTGTATATGTATATGTACATACACACACACACACACACACACACACACACACACACACACACACACACACAATCTAAGCTAGGTGTTGGAGGCTGAAATCTGAGGATCATGGTTTGATGGCAGCCCAGATAGGAAAGACCATGAGACTCTTATCTACAATGAATTATCAGAAGTGAAGCTGTGGCTCAAAGTGGTAGAGTGTTAGCCTTGAGCAAAAAACCTCAGCGCCCGGGGCCATGACAGGCACAAGACCCATAACTGACCAAACAAATCCATATTCTAGCAGAACAATTTATACTTCACTCAGGATTAGTGCTAGGATATAAATTAGTCATCATGAACCCCAGAGTTAAGAAACTCATTGACTATTAACACAAGTTATAAAGGAGAGGAGAAATTTAGGCTACAATATAGCTTTTTCCTTGCTTCAAATTGTCCTAAGTATCAAGAAATTACCAAAAAAGAATTACATCACTAAGAGACACCCAGGTGTGCTGGGTGAGGCCTTTCCCAAGAGGTGCGAGAAACCTCCAGGGAAGCTTTTGATCCCAGTCCAAGGCAGGAAACCAGAGAATCTCCTGAAACAGATGCAAGGTTCAATAGTGGTCTTAATCATTAGGCCTTGAAGAAAGTCCTAATATTGAAAGAAACTGCAAAAGTCCCAACAAAATCTGTAGAAAAAAGAAGCAACTACAAATGTTCTTATGTATACCACCTCATATTAACAACCAGTTCTACTTTAAGTTGATTGAATATAGGTTAAAACCTACTGTTGCTAAAGGCCTCTTCTCTCACTCCTCCACTTGGCCTAGCTGTTACAAGATACCACCCCCATCCCAAAAAGGGCATTTGACCCATTCCAAGGACTCAGGTTACAAGAATTACATTTTGGAAACTGATTTTTATCAAAACCTGCTATTCAGACTGTGATGAAGGCCAGATCTAGGAAGTGGAGAGTAATGCTGCTGCTCACTTAACCAAAATTACACCAACAACTAAGTCAGTCTGGAATTTGCCTGGCTAAAGGCAATCTGTTTCACAGATTTCTGGTTCCAATTCCCTAAACAGTTGTACAATGTCCTAAATCCTGATTCTATTGCCTCACAATTTGTGACTTAAGTGATGAATGCTAGTAGACTCTAGGCCTTAATTCTAAACATAGTTATACACATGGAAAGTTACCAAGACAGTTTTACCAAACAGAATGAGAATAGGTCCAATAAAGCATGTCTCTTTCTCAGGGCTTATTATACTAAATCTGGTCAGAATCCTGGAGAAAGTGGTTTTAATGGTTAAATTTAATTGCCAACTTGATTGGCTTGATTGGGTATAGGTAGTATCACCCCACAGGCTAAGATCCTAGTTCAGGCATTTTCTGTTTTTTTGGCTGCCATGACAAAAACTCTGAAGCTCTGGGATGTCCTCCTGTCCACTATGTGTGAAACCTCTGAAACCACAAGCTAAAATAAATCTTTCCTCCTCTAGAGTTACTTCTCTCAGGCACTCACAGTGAAAACATATGACTAACACAGTGGCCTATTTAGCAACTGTATTTTTACCCTCATGGTATTCCTTAAAATATGCTAACTGGTCTTTCACCAGAACCTCAGAACTGAGCAGGAACTTTGGGGGCTGATAACTGAACCTTTGCCATTGGTATCCCTGAGGATATCTCTCAGGGCATCTTTGAGCTGGTCTACCAGTTTATCATCTGAAAACTCTTGTAACTGTGTACTTTTATTTGAAGGTAGAGCAAGTATACATATGACTATACAGTCATTCAACTGGTATTCACTTGTGATTGCATTGTGCTTGGTACTAGGATATGAAGAGGGAGAAATATTTGTCCTATGAAGCGGTTTAATAGCTCTACACATAATTTAATAAAACTACATCTTAGAGGCACCAATGATAGCAATACTATACCTATTAGATTATGTCTCAAATAGTAGTACATTATAAGAGAGGGACAGCATGAGCAAAGGCATGACAATGTAATACCACTGACAGAATGCAGATGAGTTATATGGCCCATAAGGCTAGAAAGATTGGTTTTAGACCTAAGGGAAACCCTAAAGGAGAACTCTGGCCTGAGTGGATGCCCTTATACCCTAAGTAAATACAAGTCCTTTTCACTTTCCTGTCAATACATTGCTAGACGGGAATGCAGCTCTGCCCCATAACAGGTTTAACACTTCAAGAAGCTACTGCTGGGATTTAGGAAGGGAATACCAAGCATAGGCACAAAATGGCAGGTACTAGAGGGAAAGAACCTCCATTAAGTGGTTCTTGCTAGTTAATCTCCCTGTCAAGGTGCCATCTGTCCTCCAGGGGAATACTCTAGACAGAAATGAAGTTGTATTTTGTGAAAGGGAAAAGATAATCTTACCAACAATATCTTATTTTTTTTTCCCGTAGGTCGTGGGACTTGAACTCTGGCCCTAGGTGTTGCCCCTGAACTCTTCAGCTCTACTGCCCTACCCCTTGAGCCAGAATGCCAATTTTAATTTTCTGGTGGTTAATTGGAGATAGAGTCTCATGAACTTCTTAATGCCCAGGCTGGCTCTGAACTGCGATCCTCAGATCTCAGCCTCCTGAGTAGCTAAGATTACAGGCGTAAACCAACACACACGGCATCTTATTTAGTCCCCCCTCCCTCCCCACACCCAGTTCTAAGGTGTTTAAATTTCATTTTATAATTAGCATACAATAAAAACTGTCCTAAGATGGCAGGTTTGTATAATCACTACTGTAGTCAAGACACAGAATAGTTTCTTGGTGATTCTACCATCATTTTATTCCCAATCCTTACCATCCACGGATATGATTTCCTTACCAGGATTTTATCTTCTGGATGGGAAAGAAGACATGTAAACTCTTGAAACTAGCCTCTTTTTCTCAATACAGAGCTTGCCTTTGAGACCCAACCAACTTGTTACACGAATCAGTAAGTTTATTCTTCCCTGACTTCCTCAAGGTGCTGGGTGTCAAACAGAAGGACTCATGCTTGTTAGACAAGTGTCTGTCACTAGGTTCAAGCACTAGCCCATTTTTTTCTTTTCGTTGCATTATATGTTTGTTGATCTATTGTTTCACCTCTTGGAGGTGTTATTTCCAATTTGAGATGATTATGAATAAAGCTGCAATTAGCATTCATACACAGTCTGTATATGAACCTATATTTTAAATTTTCCATGACAAATTCCTAGGAGTAGAATTGCTGGTCATGGTAATAAGAACTGTTTTCTGTAGCAATTTTATCATTAGTATTCTGTATACATTTGTTATCTAGTCATACATGAGAATTCTAGCTGTTTGATATTTCCACAATTACTTGACAATGTCATTTTTCTTTTTATTAATTGTTATTATTATTTTTTTGCCAGTCCTGAGGCTCAAGGCTCAAACTCAGGGCCTGTGAACTGTTCTTAAGGCACCTTTACTCATGGCTAGTGCTCTGCTACTTGTGCTACAGTGCCATTTCTGGCTTTTTTTGTGTATGTGGTACCGAGGCCTTAGTGCATGCTAGGCAAGCACTCTACCACTAGGCTATACTTCCTGCCCCTTGATACTGTAATTTCTCAATCATTCAAATGTATACTTTCTTTTTTTTTTTGCCAGTTATGGGTCTTGAACTCAGGGCCTAACCGCTGTCCTTGGACTTTTTCTCAAGGCTAGGGCTCTACCACTTGAGCCACAACACCACTTCCAGCTTTTTCCTATGTATATGGTACTAGGAATCAAACCTGGGTCTTTGTGCATGCTAGGCAAGCACTCTACCACTAGGCCAAACTCCTGGCCTAATGTATACTTTTAATATGTATTTCTCTAATTGAATATCTTTTTATGGGTTCAGATATATCAATGTTGGAAAAGTGCTTTTTCTTTTTTGGTCAGTGGTGGGACTTGAACTCTGGGTATTGGGTACTGCCTCTGAGCTCTTCAGCTCAAGGCTAATGCTCTACCACTTTGAGCCACAGCACCACTTCCGGTTTTCTGGTGGTTAATTGTAGACAAGTCTCTAGGACTTTCATGCGTAGGCTGGTTTTGAACTGCAATCCTCAATCTCCTGAGTAGTTAGTATTGCAAATGCCTGGCTACTTAGTTTTTTTTTTTTTTTTAATCACTATATTCTTTTTACTTTATTTACAGTATTGGGGTCTGAACTTAGGGTTTTGTGCTTGCTAGGTAAGTACTCTACTATTTGGCCCATGTCCTCAGCATTCTTTTTGAAGACTCAAGATGACCTCAAACTCATAACCCTCATACTTCAGCCCCTATCTCTGTCTCTTTTTCTTCTTTTTCCTTCTCTTCCCCTTGTGTGTATGTACGTGCATGGTGTGCGCATGCAAGTCAATGTGGGGTCTGGCACTAAATATCTTAGCTCTCACTCAGCTTTCGTGCTCTTGGCAAGAACTCAATCCACTTGAGTTAAATGACTATAAGGTAGAAAGGGATGCAACTTCTAGTTACTAAAGTGTCTTGCTTATAGTTCCAGGTAATTATAGTGTCTTATTCCTTTTACCACTCTCAGCCTCTTTTTTTTTTTTTTTAAATAGTCTACCCTACATTTTAAGACACAATTACTTTAGGCGCACAATTCTGGAGGGATTTACAGGATTTAGCAATATTAAGCAAATGAGTTGATGGATTATGATACGGTCCTCTCTAATCTTCTCCCTCTAAATATAAATTGCTATTTGTTGTGTGGGGTTGTGTGTAATGAGAAAAGATTATTTTCAGTGTGTGGCACAGTGAGTGGGGGAAGGGTAGAATTAAATGAGGCCAAAGTATTAGGCTGGAGCCTGTTCAAATAAGGCTCAACATGGGGACATACTTCATTTCATGCATAAGAGGTAGTATTTAGAATGTTTTGAGTGGAAGAATTAAAAAAAAAAAATCCTGACTACACTAAAGAGTAGATTAGAAAACAGATATACAGAAAACTCAAGAGAAGTAATAGATGAAATGATCACCCACATAAGAAACTATACTTCAGCTAGACTGATAAAAGGGAGCAGAGTAAGCCACATCTATTTTAGTGAGAGCCTTGATAAGAGTTTAATGATGATTCAGATGATGCAATACAAAAGAAAGGAATTAAGGAATGATTCCTAGATTTTAGTCCTGAACAAGTAAAGGATTTGGTTTTGTTTACTAAGATGGGCAAGATTACCAAGAAACATGTTGATGTGAGAGGTGAGGGTAGAGTCTAGAGTTCTGTTTGATAAGTGTGAAATGCCTGTTAGTAAGTCAAATGAAAATGTTCAACAGACAGTTTACCTATGAAAGTCCAAGGGAGGTTTTTGAGCCAAGAGCCAGTGGTTCACATCTGAAATCCTAGATTGTCAGGACACTGAGATCCCAAAGGATCAAGGTTCAAAGCTGGCCCAGGCTGGATATCCCATCTTCAAAATAACTAATGAAACACAGGGTTGGAGAATTGGATCAAGTAGTAGAGTATTACCCGAGCAAAAGCAAGGTCCTGAGTTTAAGCTCAAGGAACAACAAAACAAAAAAAACATAGGCAAGGCACTAGTGGCTCAATTTAGAATCCTAGCTACTCAGAAAGCAGAGACCTAGGGATTGTGGTTCAAAACCAGCCCAGGGAAGGAAAGTCCATGAGATTCTTATCTCCAATTAACCACAAGGAAACTGGATGTGGCACTGTGGCTCAAAGTGGTAGTGCTAGCCTTGAGCAAAAGGGCTCAGTGACAGCGTCCAGGCCCTGAGTTAAAGCCCCAAAAGCAAACAAACCAAAAAACTCAGAAAGACTTTTGGGAATTATCTCTATGTAGACATGGGAGGCCAAAGTCAACAAAATAGAGAATATTGGTAGAAACAGGAACTAACTGCTGGGGATAAAGCAGTATCTCTAAGTCCAAAAGAGTTTCCAATGAAAGAAACTGAGAAAGGGAAGGAAAAACAAGACATAGATACCCTGGGGCAGGCAAAAGAGAAACATGCTTCAAAAAGAGACTTCAGATGTTGGCCACTTTCTTTTATCCACTAGAAAATATTCCTGAGAATAGATTCAATGGTGACGTCAGGACACTTGGTGTTCATCCTACCTAAGGTTTATATCTCTTTCAAGGATTTCAGTGAGAAGCTATAAGAGATTCTGAGGGCCCATTTATATTCAGTTCTAATCCTTATATTTCAGGAACCTGCTATAATACACACAATGATTTTACATAGTTTTCCCAATTTCTCTTAAGTTATTTATTATTATGGAGCCTGGTATACTAATTCATGTGGTTAAAATAGTGAGCATTCAAAGTCATAGATATATAGGATCATCTAAAGACCACATGAAATGTGGATGCAACATAGCTTAGAGGTTACTCATACTAAGGTGTACAAATTACTTTGCTTCTTTTTTCAGAATTAGTTTCTGATATTTAGTGACTATAATCCAGAATACCAAGTATTTAGAGAAGGCACATATGACTAATTTCTGACAGTTCATTTCTCAAAATTCAGCAATACTAGTCTCAATGAGAAACCTCAGTAGCCAAATGAACCTGTAACTCAATGTCTGATGAGAGGAGCACTGGATTTGGACTGTTGGAAGCCAAACCAATGAACATTCTTGGGAATCTTATCTCCCTGAAAAAAAATTAAAACAACAACAAAAAAACCAAAAACGAATGTAATTTTTATTTTTTGGTCAGTCATGGATGGCTTGAACTCGGGGCCTAGGCACTGTCCCTGAGCTCAATGCTAGCACTCTACCATTTTGACCTACAATGCCACTTCCAAATTGTTTGGCAGTTAGATGGAGATAAGAGTCTCAAGGGGGAAGTGGCTCAAGAGGAAGGGAAGTAGTCTTGAGCTGAAGAACTCAGAAACAACACCCAGGCCCAGAGTTCAAGTCCCACAACCGACAAAAAAAAGAAGAGTCTCAAGGGAGGCCAGGAGTGTGACCTATTGGTAGAGTGGCTAACATGCACAAAGCCCTGGGTTCAATTTCTTAGTACCATGTACAAAGAAAAAGCCAGAAGTGGCACTGTGGCTCAAGTGGCAGAGGGCTATCCTTGAGCAAAATGTGTCCAAGGATAGTGTCCAGGCTCTGAGTTCAAGCCCCAGGACTAGAGGGGGTTGGAGGGGAGGGAAGAAGAGTCTTGCTGGCTTCTAACTGCAATCCTCAGATCTCAGCTAGGATGCAGGTGAGAACCGCCAGTGCTGGGCTCTAAAGGTAATTTTTGGTACACATATTTTCCTAAAAAATATTGTGTCATGGTATAAAAGGATCCTGTATCATTACACCTCTAGAATAAATGCCTCTAAATTATCTTCAAATTTATGGGAAATGTTTCTAAAAAAGAACTACAGCTCTGATTGGAGAAACCCTAAAAATAAATAATAATCCAGCAAAATAAAAGTAGGGAAGGAACACTGGCTCATATCTGTAATGCTTGCTCCTAGGCAAGCAGCAATCAGGAAGATAAGCTTGAATACAGACAAGGCAAAGTTAATGTGACTTCATCTCAACAAACAAGCCAGGTGTGGTGGTTCATCATGCCTGTGGCCCTCGCTATTCACAAGGTCTTGGGTGAACAAAAGCTCAAGTCACTATCTGAAAAACTAAAAGCAAAAGAGCTGGGGGAGGGCAAATGGTGGAGCAGTTGCCTAGCAAGTGCAAGGTCCCAAGTTGAATTCCCAGTACCACCAAACTTAATTTAAAAAAAACAAAAACAAAAACTGAGCCAAGTACCCATGATGGTTCAAATCCTGTAAGCCTCACTACTCACTGGGGACCTGAGCAAGAGAGTGCACAAAAGAAGTCAAAAGTAGAGATGTGGCTCAAGTGGTGCTAGCCTAGAGCAAAAAAGATATGGGACAGCACCCAGGCTGGGAGTTCAAGCCCCAGCACTGGTACAAAACAACAGAAAAATAAAAAAGTGAACTGCTGTTAGTAAGGTACCAGTGGCTCATAGCTGTAATTGTAGGTACTCAGAAGGGTGAGACCTGGAGGATCATAGTTTAAAACCAGATTGGACAGAAAAATATGAGAGACTCTATCTCTAACTAGTAAAATGTCAGACTGGAAGTGTGGCTTAAATGGTAGAAGCACCAGCTATGAACAAGAAAGCCAACTGAGAGCATGCAACTATTAGTTCAAGTCCCAGTGCTGGTACAACTACTAGTACTACTACTACTAAGAAAGAGGATGCTCTTTTTCATTGAATGACCTTAAATATTGAGGGAAATAATGTAATTTTACCATTAGCTTTCCTTAATTATTACTGTAAGCCTAGGACAGAAAACATATGTGACATATATATATATATATATATTTTTTTTTTTTTTTGGGGGGGGGACCAGTTCTGGGGCTTGAACTCAGGGCCTGGGCACATTCTGCTCAAGGCTAGCACTCTACCACTTGAGCCACAGAGCCACTACTGGTTATTTCTTTTTCAAGTGGTACTGAGGAATTGAACCCAGGGCTTCAAGCATGCTAGGCAATTACTCAACCACTAAGCCACATTCCCAGCCCCATATGTTTTATATTCATTTTTCTTAATAAAAAAAAAAAAGTTGGATGCCAGTGGCTCAAGCCTGTAATCCGAGCTACATAGGAGGCTGAGATCTGAGGATTGAAGTTCAAAGGCAGCCCAGGCAACAAAGTCTGTGAGAAAACCAGAAGTGGGGCTGTGGCTCAAAGTGGTAGAGTGCTACCACTCAGGAACAACACCCAGGCATTAAGTTCATGCCATGGGACTCACAAATAATTAGTAGTAGTAGTAGTAGTAGTAGTAGTAGTAATAATAATAATAATAAATTAGTGTTAAAAATAAATGTGTGGGCTAGGAATGTGGCTTAATGGGTAGATGCTTGCCTAGCATGCATGAAGTCTTTTGGCTTCAATTCCAGATGATCAGAAAAGGCCTGAAGTGGAACTGTGGCTCAAGTGGTAGAGTACTATTGGGGAAAGTGACCAGGCCCTGAGTTTAAGCCCCAGGACTGGCAAAATAAAATGAAATAAAATAAAAATGAAGGTTGGCTAGACACTGGTGAAAGACACCTATAAATCCTAGCTAAGGATTGAAGTTAAAGTCTGTAACCACCAAAAAGCTAAAAATGGAGCTGTGGCTCAAGTGAGCAAGAAAACTCAAGAAGCCTAGAGCAAAAAAGAGGGCACCCAGGCACTGGGTTCAAATCCCAATTAAACCATCCCCTACCCCCACCACTACACACACATACACACCAAAAAAATGCCTGACATGTGGGAAGTAGCCTGAGGCACTGAAAACATAATTCATATTATGATAGATATGTGTGCCACCTGCCCATTCATATATCTATATACTAAACTGTATTTTTAAGTTTTACTGAATCTTAGAACACCAGAGTATCTAAAATAAAATCCCTAACTTTGGGAAACTTATATTCCTGGTAGAAGTAAGAGATTAATATGTGTTTTGATCACTTAAACACAAAGGACTATTCCAGTGTCAATACTTACTTATATACTGCTATAGAAAGCATAGGTTCTTTAGCCTATAATCCTAACAACTCAGGTAGTCCATACCTATATTAGTTACCTCCTTCTCTTTTCTGTATTAGTTTACTTAACCAGGCTCTTACAGATCAATACTAGTCTACCTAACTTCTCACTAACTTTACGATCATTCCTTTCTGATTATGTAACTTCTCTTATCTTAGAACTCATCCCTCCTTCCTCTTTTTGCTTCCTATCAGCTCTGCTACTAGACTCTCTGTAGGGAAAAGGCTACCAATTTTGCAGGAATGCACTAGTGTATCAACACAGACATGGTTCTGGGCAAAAATCTGAGCAGAATGCCTCACTGATTATGTAGCATTTTCACAACTAAATTTCCAAAGGGTCCTTCCCTGACTGTTGCCAACTGAACGGAGGTATTACCCCAGGATCTTTCTACTTGGAGTGTAAACAGCATCATCCACAGATGTACTCTTAATAATTCTTTCTCCTAACCTTCCTAAATTTTCCATTCTTTAAAATTCATTTCCTTTTCATGCATGTCCTGAGCATCCTCCTAGAGGCTTTCTTATTTATCACAGAGAACTCCTATCACAGTTTTGATAGGTGTTACTGTTCCTCACTGCATCTACAAGGGCATTGTGGCTCATCTATGTCAAGTGACAACCAGGAGAGATGTTCATTCCCCAACACCAGAAAGTCTGTAGCAAGGGCAATACATGTAGTCAAGTTTTTATTAGCAGAATGAACAGCAGGAGATTGGTCTTTACCAGAGGCAACAGAAGCAGAAGCCATTTTTGGGTTTAGTGGTTTAAAAATCCTACACAGGTGATTGGTGACACTCCATGCTTCTTTCCCCAATTGCTGCCTAGTCCTAGGTGTGAGCATTAAGACCCTGTGAGGAGTTAGCAATGACCTTTTATTTCTCAAGCTTTTCAACATATGTAAAATAGTTTTGGGGAACATCCTACTCCACTCAACCTTAAAACATAGATAGGTGCTTTTTCCTAATTATCGTGTTTTCATCAAGTTTTTGGTAAATAACTTTTTATACGACTAAAAGATTTTTGAGTTGTGGATAGTTTTCAACTGCTTAAACTACGGAGGCATGTAAAATAGAAAATTCTTGCAAAAGGGTTCCATTCTCTGACTTAAAACCTCAAAAGCAAGGAACAGAGAAAAACAAAATTTGGGGGTTGGATGAAGACTGTGGCTTCTACACCAGTGCCTCTGATATCCTTTTGTTCTCTGACCTCATTGTATTACTGATGCTAAATCAAACATGATTGCAGTGATGTTTGTGTGTGAAAATGACAAAAGCAATGGCCGAAAATCCCAACCTCATCTTGAACCCTGAAGACTTTATGGCTTTTCCTTCACTAGGCCCTCCCCCTAATACACATTAAAGACCACATTGTTCAAAAGGGTCATGGTAGGTTTCATACCCCATTTTAATACAATATAAATGGTAACTAAACTTCCAAGATGTAATATTTGTATGCTTCTAGAAAATGTCCACTAAAAGAACTGACCCTTCAGTTTAAGTATCAATACAGAATTATAATGCATTAGAGGCAGAAACAATTAGCGATGATTCAATCAAGACATTTTTTTTAAACAACACTTCTCCAGAAAAGGATTATGAGATAGACATGGGCTTAAAATATTCAATGATCTGTGAAGTACCTAGGAATTTGCTAAGTCCAAAATGGTCCAGAATATTTCAGGTGTGAACTTAAGAAGCCTGAATTAAAACAACTGCTAATTTTAAATATTGGTCTTACTCATCCCTACTTCTTATTCTGTTTGTATGTCCACAAGTCTCATTATGGAGCTTCAGTTATCATATATATATTCATTCTTAGAAGGTATAAAACTGGGGAAAGAATTAGAGGCTGTTATATAGTATGGCGCTAAATGAAAGGACCTCCAGGATATAGAAACAAAAGCCATATAAAGAGTGACTGTTGTCCTTAATGTACTGTGATATCTCTCATCTCTTCTGCTGTACCTTGTTTATTTCATATTGTTGCAGTATTTCACCTTGTTATCTGATATATTGTATATATGTGTATTTGGTTATTTGAAATCGGATAGGGAAGGGGGGAAAACAAGATGGGGGGGGGGGTTGGGAGGGAGGGAAATGGGGACCAAGACATGAGAAAGGGTATCAATGTATGTGAAGTAATGTACCTTCTATCTGGTGAATATAATGCAACCCTTCTATTAATTACAATAAAAATATATGTAAAAAAAGAATTAGAGGCTGTTTATGATCCCATTTTCTCAGCTCTTATCACCAGTTGTCAGCAATACTTCACAGGTTTAGTGGAAGAGGTGGCAATGACTATTATTCTTTCTAACTGCCATAATTTACATCATAAAAGCACCTATTGAATTATTGCCTTGGCTCTCTGGAAAGTGATACAGTAAAACAGGCGTGTTACAGTTGAGCCTGGGAAAGGGGAATTTAAACAACAAAAATTTGGACTGGAAGCAAAAGAACAGCAAATTTAATAGTACTTATAAAACCACAATTTCATGGACAGATTTGTTCATTTTCCCTAACACTCTGCCATATGTATGCTCTCACAGCTTCAGAGCACTTAAACTGAGACCTATGATTTTTGTAGATTTCCTGGACTACATGCCTGGTTTAAATGATCCCAAAATAACCTACTGAAAGCATCTGTTTAGCTCAGCTGAAGTTTCAAAAGCCAATACCAGCTGTTGGGGGAGGGATCTCACACATGTTACTCAAATCCTAACTAAATCTCCGGGCCTTTTTATTCCTTTAAAAGGATGCCAAGAGGGCAAACCAATGTTAGAATATAAAACAGAGAGAGAGAGAGAGAGAGAGAGAGAGAGAGAGAGAGAGAGAGAGAGAGAGAGAGAGAGAGAGAGGGAGGGAGGGAGAGAGGGAGAGATATTATTCAAAGCTTTGACGCATGTGATCAAGGTGGAGATAATCAACTCCCTCCAATTCAATACAGCATTACCAGGAAGACAAAAGACACTTAAAAATCAATGTGGAGTTATTTCTAGTAGAGATTGACCAATCTTGGTAAACTGAAGAATGAGAATATTTCCAAACGCTAAAAAGGCACCCAAATTATGCTTTGTCCTTTAAGGAGCAACTTAATTTTCACAGGGAATTCATTTGTTGGCATTGTTTTGGTTTTAGGTGTCTGTCTTGCAGGGCAGGGGCCTTGCACAAGGGCTGCATCTATCTTGAAGTGTGCACAATGGCCTCTCCTGCGGCTCTCACTCTCTGTTATTGATCCTTACAGATGCTCCAAGGCCCTTCCCCCACCTTTCTCCAAATCCCAACCCCCCATTCTGAAAGATAGCTTAAGAAATAAGACTTCCTGCCTAGCGACTGGCAGGGCTGAAAGACCAGATTGTATGACTCCACAGATCAGGCCTGCCACGGTGAAAGCTTGAATAGAGTTAACCCTCTGTGAACTAAAACAAAACATTTGTATGCCCAGCTGTGACAAAGGTTAATTTAAATGGACAAGGGCCCAATATCTAAAACCAGGCAGTACTTTTTTTTTTTTTACAGTAACATTTCCACTGGCCTCTTTTGTAAGCAGATGATTTTTATTTTAAGCTTTCAAAAACCTCAGCTGGGACAATTCATTTGTTGTCTAAATTTTGATATGCAAGATTCACTTCCATTCTCAAACTTAACTTCCTTTTTCATGAAAATTCTTGTTTTACTACTATAAGATGTTTTCTGTTACTGAACAGAGTTTTAACATGGTGAAATATGCATTATGAGAGAATCTTCTGTGCAAATCTTTTCTTTCTTTCAGAGCTGGTAGACCACATATTCCAAAAATCCCAATTGGTTTGAAGCAAAAAAAAAGTCCAAGTCCTTCAGAGCTGCCCATTTTAAACATACGTAAACCACTGTTCTGGTATCCTTGTTCATCTCTAAACCACACAAAGATTGGAAGAAAATCTTACAACTATGCCTTTATGGAAAAGCTAGTATATCTAAGTAGTTTAATAATAATAATCTGTGTGTATTGAGGGAAGGAGAAGCTATTCAAGATAAAAACAACAGGTTCTTTGATGTAACTGACAATTTCTATTTTGTTTTCAACATGGTAATGCTGGCATACAAGGGAAACTCTAGTTTCCCAGAGTAAGAATACAACTGCAAAACTGCCAATGGCAGATGTTAAAGCATGCTACAAGGAGCTGGGAAGCTTTCCCAGTATAATTTCATAGGGTTAACACATGCCTAAAAATTTATTGCTTGAAGAGTCAGAACACCATGGCTCTAAGGAATTAAACTGCAAACTCCTAAATTTTGTAATTCAGAAACACAGCAAACCTTTAACAGTAAGGCTTATCTTTAAGCTGTATGCTTTTTCCTTGGCAAATAAATTATGGAGTTCCTCACATAAGCAGAAGTCTATTTCAAATAAACAAGTTTTCATAGTAAGTAGTCACTTAATTACATATACACATAGAGAAAATTTACCCATCTTAAAATATCTCACTTTAAAAGAAATTAGTAATGGCTTAGTTTTACACTCCAAGCAAAAAGGCATCTAAGTTCCCCCCAAAAAGATGAGACTGCCTTATCAATGGCCTCATGACCCCAATTCTATCTGTAATTAACAGTACTATAAATTAGGCTTTAGCAGATGGTGAGCTGGGTTGAAGAATTTAAAATAAACACATCTGTCAAGAGGCAAACAGCAATTTTTTAAAGTAATTTTACAGCAGTAATACTGGAATGTGAAGTTTAATTTTCTTTTCTTCCAAAGCACTGTAAAATTTAAAACCATCCCCCTCTTCTTGCTCTTTCTTTCGAACACATCAACTAAAAGCCAATTCACAAAATTCTGTTCCAAAACATTTACAACCAGTTACTATGCACACAAAACACTGGTAGCTGAATCCTGCCCAAAATACAACAGTTTGTCGACCCGCCTTCCTTCTCTCTCAAGGCTACTATTTGATTCTAACCTTCAAAGAAAAATTCTTAACTGTAGATTTGGGCCCTGGGCTTTAATCAAGTCCCTTACCTTCCCATGTCTCCATTTCATGCTGCTTGGAGTCTGCTGAGAAGTTCTATTGCAGCCATGAAGAAATTGAGATTGCAGGACAAGTCCAGCTTGATGACCACCCTCCGACACTTGGTCAATTTCTTTCTCTAAGCCACTACCGACAGTCATCCTCACAGGTCAGTTTACAAGCTGGTCATGTGATTGCAAAGTTCAGGCTCTAAGGTCACAGTGTGCATGGAGTTTGTTTATTACCAAAGGTTATCTAAGTGGAACTGATAGACTTATTTTCTTTAGTTAACAATACTGCCTAGCATGCTTCTCTGAAAATGAATATGGGAACACTGAAGGGAAAATGCTCTTCAATCTTAAAAATTAAAGGATAACACATTGGAATTAAGTTTAAAAGGATTCCAGTACAAAGGGCTTTTTTTTTTTCCTTTTTTTCTTGCTGGAGTTACTCTGTACTATACTACTTCTATACTATTCTCCACATTCTGGATTAGAAAATTTGAGCTAAAACTTTTGACTCCGAAGAAATACAAAACAAAAAAGGATGTATGTATTTTTCTTTTGAAGGGAGGGGTGAGATTCCCTGCTTCTTGTCATTTTAATAAACAATGACATGGTAAATTCTTCTGAGAAAATTAAAATGGGGGGATGAATTGTTTGCAGGGATCCCTTTAACTTTAGTCCTTTATTCCCAGGCTCTGGTTCTCCACACTTGTTTGAAAGAATGTGAAGAAAGACAACTAAATCTGCAAAATCCTTTCAGATATTAAAGGTTATAATTTTCATCTTTTGCTTCTCCCTACCCCCAGTCAAAGGTCACAATCTTTAAAGTAAGCTTCTTGCCATATTCTTCTAAAATGTCTAAGCAATCATCCTGCTATAGCTTCTGTGATCATGAATGCTATACCAGCAGCACACAACTGAAAGCACAAAACAGGGTGTGCAGCCACAGAACTGCAAAGGCAGGCAAATCCAAGCTCTATGCAAATGATTCATGAAATCAGGCACACGGCTATTCATTCAGACATCAGAATAAACACAAGAAGGGCAGTAACTATGTATTTGGCCCAGGCTTTGGGTTCAATGAGAAAGGAAAGAAAGAGAAAAAAAAAAAAAATATATATATATATATATGAGGTGTAGGGGTGGGTTGGAAATAAAGTTAGAATGAATCTGTATTCCTAAGGATAATTTTTTTAATTTAAATTCTATTGTAAAGTTGATGTACAGAGGAATTAGTTACATAAGTAAGGTAATGAATAAATTTCTTTTTTTTTTTTTTTTGGCCATTCCTGGGCTTGAGCTCAGGGCCTGAGCATTATCCTTGGACTTTCTCAAGGCTAGTGCTCTACCACTTGGGCCTCAGCACCACTTCTGGCTTTTTTCTATGTATGTGGTACTGAGGAATTGAACCCAGGTCTTTGTGCATGCTAGGCTCTACCACCAGACCAAACTCCCAGCCCCAAATACATTTCTTTTTGAACAATATTACTCCCTCCTTCATTTTCTCCTCCAATCCACCCCCAAGTTGTAAAGTTCATTTCCAACATAGTATCTAGTATCATTGCTGACAACCTCTTGCTTCCACACATAAACATATGAGGAAATGTTTAATATCTTTGGCCATAAAAGAAATGCAAATCAGGTCTGGGAGTTTGGCCTAGTGGTAGAATGCTTGCCTAGCATGTACGAAGACCCGGGTTCGATTCCTCGGTACCACATGCATAGAAAAAAGCCAGAAGTGGTGCTGAGGCTCAAGTGGTAGAGCTCTAGCCTTGAGAAAGTCCAAGGACAAGGCTCAGGCCCTGAGTTCAAGCCCAGGACTGGCAAAATAAAAAAACAAAATAAATAAATAAATAAATAAATGCAAATCAAAACAGAGATTCCACCTCATCTCAGTTAAAATGGCTATTCTCAAGAAAATTAATAATAACAAATGCTGGTGGAGATATAGCCAAAAGGCAATGCTGCTACACTGATGATGGGAATATAAACTTGTTCAGCCATTCTGGAAAGCAGTACAAAGGTTCCTCAAAAGACTAAACATACAGCTCTCCTATAACTCATCAATCCCACTCCTGGGTATTTTCCCAAATGACCACAAACCATCCTGCACTAAACCATCCAGCACAACCATGTTCACTGCAGCATTATCCATAGCTAAGTTATAGAATCAACTCAGATGCACCTCCATGGATGAATAGATCAAGAAACTATGGTATGGGCCGGGAGTTTGGCCTAGTGGTTAAAGTGCTTGCCTAGCATGCATGAAGACCCGGGTTCGATTCCTCGATACCACATACATAGAAAAAAGCTGGAAGTGGTGCTGAGGCCCAAGTGGTAGAGCTCTAGCCTTGAGAAAGTCCAAGGACAGTGCTCAGGCCCTGAGCTCAAGCCCAGGACTGGCAAAAAAAAAAAATAAATAAATAAACTATGGTATATATAAGCAAAGGAATTCTATATTTGCATTAGAAATAATGACATCGCCCCATTTGTAAGAAAATGGAAGACCTGGAAAAGATTATACTAAGCAAACTAAGCCAGACCCAAAGAAATACAGGCTTCTTGGTTTCCCTCATTTGTAATAATTAGAATATGTCTATACATCTACAAGTTAATCCAAAGGAAAGTAAAAGACAAATAAATATGCTTGGATATAATTAATTAAATACCACTGTAAACATTCACACAGTGAGAACAAAGGAGGATATTATTAGAGGATCACAATAGATCAATAGCTATGTGCATATGATCATGTAGAATGATGCTTAAAAAACAACAAAAAACAAAACAAAACTAGCCAGGCAAGGTGGCTCACGCCTGTAATTCTAGCTACTCAGGAGGCTAAGATCTGAGGATCAAGGTTCACAGCCAGCCTGGGCACAAAAGGACCTGAGACTCTTATCTCCAATTAATAGCTAGAAAATGGAAGTGGCGCTGTGGCTCCAGGGGTAGGGAAGTAGCCTTGAGCTGAAGAGCTCAGGGACAATGTCCAGCCCCTAAGTTCAAGCCTCATGACCCACAAAAAAAAAAAAAAAAAAAAAAAAAAAATCTCTCCTCTCAAGCCAGGAGTTTGGCCTAGTGGTAGAGTGCTTGCCTAGCATGCACGAAGACCGGGGTTTGATTCCTGGGTACCACATACATAGGAAAAAAAAAAGGATGGAAGTGATGTTCTGGCTCAAGTGGTAGAGCTCTGGGTTTGAGAAAAGACCAAGGACAGTGCTCAGGCCCTGAGTTCAAGCTCCAGGGCTAGCAAAAAAAAAAAAAAAGAAAGAAAGAAAGAAAAAGAAAAGAAATCTCTCCTCTCTAGCTCAGCTTTGGGAGTAGCTTAATCACTAGATATAATGAATAGTAGTGTTCCAGAAAAAAAGGAGACCCTTCTTGCTACAGTAGTGGAATTTGTCACTTAGCTATATGTAAAGGGCAAATAATGCTACCATTGTTACTAGAATGTTTATCTAACCAAGATCAATCATTATGATCACCTCAGTAGTACATACAAAGAAAATGAACAACTTTAAAAAGGTGATAATGGACCATGGGTTGTGGCCTACTGGCAGAGGGCTCACCTAGGATGCACGAAGCCCTGGGTTCGATTTCTCAGTACCACATACATAGAAAAAGCTGGAAGTGATGCTGTGGCTCAGGGTAGAGCACTAACCTTGAGGAAGCCCAAGGACAGCCCTGAGTTCAAGCCCTAGGACTGGCCAAAAAAAAAGAAAGAAGCCAGGCGAGGTGGCTCACGCCTGTATTCCTAACTACTCAGGAGGCTGAGATCTGAGGATGGAGGTTCAAAGCCAGCCCCAGCACTAAAGACTGTGAGAGTCTTCAATTAATCACTAGAAAACAGGAAGTGGGGGAGGGATGTGTCTCAAAAGGGAGGGTGATAGCCTTGAGCTGAAGAGCTCAGGGACAGTGCCAGGCTTGAGATCAAGCCTTATGACTGACCAAAATAAAAAGGACAAAATAAGATATATAGAAAACGTTTTAAGTTGCTTCTTAACCTTGCAAATACTGAAACAAAAGCAAAACATAAAGGTATGAGATCTCTGGTTTTCAGCTGTCAGGTACTATGGCAAAGAATGAGTTTACCTCAACTAAATAGCAAAAATGAAATCAGTCAAATGAAGCCTTTACAACCTGAAAACTACAAAGAAAATCTTCAAAGTCCAAGACACAAACAGCAGCAACAAAGCATATGATTTCCACAATTATGGTTTCTACTCCGAGTTAGAAAGAACTCATAGCGCAGGGGGAAAAAAAAAACCCACAACAAAAACAAAGAAAACAAAACCCTCAGGAATTAGTATTCTAAAAACTGTGTTTTTAAATTTTAGTTCAGTTCTACAAACACTCTTTGAGTACCTCCTATGAGGTAGACACTATGCTGGTTATGGTACCATAACTGAATGTTCTGCTTTGTTCTCAAGATGCTCATCATTTGTTGACCTCTCCAGCCTTATTTCCATAAGTCCAAAGTGCAATACTCTAAACACATGGAATAATATGATGTGACCAGTGCTATGAACGAAATGAGTAGGAAAAGTATTTAGGAAAGATGATGAAGACATAATTCATTAGATTGGAATGTGGTGCAATTACAAGAGAGCTGAAACTTAGAATTACACATAGAAGAACAGTATTTCAAGACTGAGGAATAGATAAGAAAGTTTGCATTAACAATGCTATAAAGTCTGCATATATAATTCTACATGTAGAAGAGTAGATTATAGGCTGTAGGAGAAGACTATAAGGTTTACTTTAAGAATGGCCTTGGAAGTGGCAGGCTCAAGGGTAGGGTGTAGCCTTGAGTTAAAGATCTCAGGGACATTGCCCAGGCCCAGAGTTCAAGCCCCACTACTGATCCCCTCCCCCCAAAAAAGCCAGGTCTAGTGGTAGAGTGCTTTCCTAGCATGTACAAAGCCCTGGATTGGATTCCTCAGTACCACATACACAGAAAAGGCTAGAAGTGGTTCTGGGGCTCAAGCAGTAGAGCACTAGCCTTGAGAAAGCTCAAGGGCAGTGCCCAGGCCCTGAGTTCAAGCTCCAAGACTAGTACACAACAACAACAAAAAAATAGCCTTAAGAACAGTTCAGATTTACATAAATATGCCATTAAAGATATTTTGGAGGCAATCAAGGAAATTTAATTATAAGTAAAGTAATCAGATAACCCTTTCTTCTATTTTTTTTTTTTGCCAGTCCTCTACCACTTGAGCCTCAGCACCACTTCTGGCTTTTTTCTATGTATGTGGTGTTGAGGAATTGAACCCAGGTCTTCGAGCATGCTAGGCAAGCACTCTACCACTAGGCCAAACTCCCGGCCCCCTCTTCTATTTTTAAAAGCTTCATGAAGTCAGGATTTTGTGCATGGAAGTTTGAAATAAAACATATCAAGAGCAGTATGTTCTGAAGCAGGATGTCAGTACCCAGAGTTTTAGTTCAGAGCTTGCTCAGTTCGTGTGCTAACATTTGAGTTAAACCTCCGGTGCTGATTTATGCTTTTTGGAGATAGGAACAATGAACTTTTATGTCCCAGCTAGCCTCCATCCTCAACTCATCAGATCTCAGCCTCCAGAGTATTTTGGAGTACAAGTGTGAGCCATTACAGTCCAGCTGAATTAGTCCCTTTTGAATGAAAAAGGAAACATGCCTTATCATACTACTATGTCTTCTAAGATATGTAAACAAGCTGAGACTCATTCCTTCCATGTACTCTGTTTGATTACTTTCTTCAAAATTAGGATCCATATCTACCCAGAGATTAATGCAAAGAAATATGACACCTCTGACTATAGCTCAAGCTGTTGCTAAAAGCAAAAGTGCAGGTGAAGGAAAAAGTCTCACATTTGAAGTCAGGGAAAATGGACAGTTTTTCTTTGTTGTGGCTCCTAAAAGAGACTATTTAAAGACTGGTAGTTTCTTGGCAGACTCTATTCAGCCTTGCTTCTCAGGTTGTTTCATTTGTCCATCTCTCTGACCTAGAAACAGAGACAAACGATACAGGCATAGGAACACAGCTCTGTGTAAGGACTTAGGGAAAAGGCCTCTAAAATACCTCCAACCCCAACCCAAATGATTGTAGCATAATCTTACTCAGTGCAATCCATGCATTTAAGCGCTTGTAGCAAATTCAGCCTAGCTCCTGTTGCCATCTTCAGCTTTAGTTTTTCCAGTAATATAGACCTACTAGTAGCACAAAATGCTACACTGTTCCATCTGCCTAATGTAACCTCTTTTTTTTGCCAGTCCTGGGCTTGGCCTCAGGGCCTGGCACACTGTCCTTGAGTTTTCTCAGGCTAGAGCTCTACCACTTGAACTGCACCACTTCTGGCTTTTTTCTATGTATGTGGTACCAAGAAATCGAACCTGGGTTCTCATGCATGCTAGGCAAGCACTCTACCACTAGGTCAAACTCCCAGCCCCTCTATTCATCCTTCTAAACTCAATTTAAATGTCACCTCCTCTGTAAAATATTCTAATACACACCACTATTTCAGGTGACAAACTGGAGTCAAATTATAGCCTCTTCCTTCCATGCTGCCTGAATCTCTAAAATATAGCATAATACTTTTGCTGTTGTTTGCCAGTAGGGGGCATTGAATTCAAAGCCTCACCTCTTGCTTACCTGAGCTATACCTCTAGCTCAATAATATAAATTAAATATAGTCAGGCTTATACCTGTAATTGTAAGTACTCAGAAGGCTGAGATCTAGAAGGTTGTCATTTGAGTCCAGCCAAGTAGAAGTTAAGGAGACTCCATCTCCAATTACTCAACAAATTATTGGAGTGGTAGCATTGCTCAAGTGGTAGTATGCCATCTGAGCAAGTATGAAAGCTTTGAATTCAAGCTCTGATACTTGTCTTCCATACAAACCTCACTACATCCTAGCAGCAAGCCTGTAGTAACCCCAGAGTCCTTTGGGTTTAGCATTTAATAGGCATTTATTGTATGTTAAAGCAACCAGGGCTCTTAGTATTTGTGTTGTTGTATTGGTGGGCAAAGATAAATAAAGACAGAAAAAGGGAAGGGGAAGAAGAGGAAGAAAAGGAAGGAGGAGGAGAAGGAAGAAGAAGAAAAAAAAGGAAAAAGGAAAGAAGCAAGCAGTAAGCAAGCAGCAGCTAGGTGAAGTGCATCTCATCCACTGGGCTGTTTCTCAGTAACTTTTCCTGTGGAGGACTTGAGGTGGGCCCTAAGCACATGATTTGTCTTATGTACAGTAGTCAGGGACCCAGGACATTATTCTATGGGAGAGTGGAGGGTAAGAAATTCACAAGAGGAGCTGGGAGTTTGGCGTAGTGGTATAGTGCTTGCCTAGCATGCACAAAGACCTGGGTTCAATTCCTCAGTACAAATATATAGGAAAGACAGAAATGGTGCTATGTCTCAAGTGGTAGAGCTCTAAGCCTTAAGAAAGCCCAAGGACAGTGCTCAGGCCCTGATTTTGGCAAGAGGAGAAAAAGGAGGAGGAGGAGGAGGAGGAGGAAGAGGAGGAGGAGGAGGAGGAGGAGGAGGAGGAGGAGGAGGAGGAGGAGGTGGGGGGGGAGGAGGAGGGGAAAGAAGAAAGAAGAAGAAAGAAATTCACAAGAAAGCTAGATAGAAGCCAAACAATATTGCTAGTTTGGAGATAGCTGTAAGAAACATTTCAAAGAGGCTGTAAGAAGAGAGGTGCTGCCGATCTCAAAGAACTTTCCTCTCTCAGTCTCAGGTTGGATTTTGAATATTTTCTTCCATTAAATACCTATTGTGGCAAAAGAAGAGTCAGGTATAGTTGGGTTTTAAACATGCCTTAGGCCCCACACTAAGAAATAGTAAATTCTTCATCTCTCCAAGTCTCATTTCCCATCAAGATGAACCATTTTGGTTGAAGATAGCTAAAATACTTATCTCCTTACTAAGAACCTATGGGAAAAATCTAGATATAATTACTATTTTCTTTACTCCTAGGCACAATTAGTCAGATTCTCCACAGCTATCTCTGTCCTGGAGCCATTGATGAGACAAAATTGCTGGTTCAGGTATGGGGGCGGGAGCTGGTAATCACCACTCTCCTTTCTTTGCTCCAGAGTTAGACAACAGAAGTGGACATTCAGGTCAATTGAGCAATCCCTATTCTGCGCTAATGAGGGTGAAAGGTGGGACAAGATGACTAAGATCCTGTCCTTGAGGAGCTCAATCCAGTGGGAGAGAAATATGTCTTAGAAGAAGAGCAACTCTGAGGAGAGGTGCTTGTCTTAACTAGGGCGAGGCAGACCAGCAGTGTTTGCATTGTCTACAATTTATGTGGTTATTTGGTGGATTAAGCACAAAGTCTAGGGGCATTTTTGCTGAGTTGTGATTCTATACTATTCAGCTCATTGAATTCCAGAGCTCTTAGCTTCCTGATAAAGTTTTCAAATAAACCTAAACAAGGATTTAAAACCAGTAGTAAGGTAGGAACAATTGTGACTGAAGTACTCCTCATCTCTGCCCCCCCCAGGGAGGGGCAGAGAGTCTTCCAGATTTCTGGGAGCAGATCTTAACTTGGAACAAAAGGCAGAACTTATGCAGACTCTCACAAGTGTCTGAGACCATACTCTCAGCTGCATGAGGCGAAACCATTGTGACAAGCAGTAAAAGAACCTGGTTCTGTAAGAAACATTACTTGAGGGCTGAGAGTTTGGCCTAGTGGTAGAATGCTTGCCTAGCAAGCATGAAGACCCAGGTTTAATTCCTTGGTACCATATACATAGAAAAATGCCTGAAGTGGTGCTGGGGCTCAAGTGGTAGAGCTCCAGCCTTGAGAAATCCCAAGGACAATGCTCAGACCCATGACAGGCAAACAAACAAACAAACATTACTTGAAATGAAATTGCTGGGGTAAAAGGTATGAGCATTTTAATGATGGGGTTTGCTTTTAATAATAATAATGTCACAAATAATCACTTAAAATGTTGTACCAGTTTACAGAATAAGCATATGGTAGAAGATGCTATAAATAATCCTACAAATTGCTGTCTTTATGAAGTTACTCTGCATAGTATACATATGTGAGCTCATTCTACCAGTCTTTCTGCCAGTCTCCTTGGCTGCAGTGCCATTTAAGCTCTGTAGAGGTCCTAGGTTTCTGTGTAAGCAGCACTGATAAGAACTGCTTGGACAAGTTCAAGGAAAGTATTTCTTGGATGTGGGGTAAGTGAGGTTTGGAGCACAGAAAAACTAGCGCAGAAGTGAAGGATCAGAGGCTAAGGGATACAGAACATGACCAACATCTGCATTATGTTTGCAAGTCCTAAACTGTCGACTAGTCAGTGAATGGATAAAGAGAAAACCACACATCTATGGAAAGAATCACCCTAAAAAGTTAACGATGCCAGGTACTAGTGGCCTGTAATTCTAGCTACCCTGGAAGCTGAGATCTAAGGATCGAGATGTGAAGCCAATCCAGGCAGAAAAGCCCATGAGATTCTTACCTCCAATTAACCACTCTAAAAGGGTAGAAATGGCAGAGTACTAGCCATAAGCAAAAAAAAGTTCAAGGATAGCATGCAGGCCCTGAGTTCAAGCCCCAGGACTGGAACAGGGAGGAAAAAAAAAAGTCTGTGGGCTCACTTGAGGCCAAGAATAAGAATCAATTTCTCTCACTCTTTGTCACTGTGTGTGTGTGTGTGTGTGTGTGTGTGTGTGTGTGTGTGTGTGTGTGTGTGTGTGTGTGTGTGTGGTGGTAGTAAAGATTTAATCCAGGGCCGAAGTTATGCAAAGCAAATGCTCTACTGCAAAGTTATACTCACAGCTCAGAAAATCTGTTTTCATTCCCACCAGCCTGAATGGAAAACTTTTTTGTTAGACACTTCATTTCCTGAAAACCTTTATCCAGCTTACTTCCTGAAAATCTTGATTAGCAATCATATATTTCCCAACATCTGTCCAACAGGTATTCTCCAGAGAGCACAGATGGGTTTATCAGATTAGCTACTTGACAAAGTCAATCCAAATGATAAAATCTTCTAAGACAGGTAGTAATGGTTGGTTGTGGATGAAAGATGGACAGACAAGCAGGAGCCAGATGAAGCAAGACTAACAGGCAGGGAGAGCAGGTTCTAGAAAGAAACTCTGCCTTAGACTCATCATGACAGACAAAACCCAACACAAAAACCCAACATCTATGCAAAAATCCCCTTGAAAATGAGCTTAGCACAAAGTACCATAACAACTGGCTGACACTCTGAAAACTTTCCTTTCTCTTGGATGTTTTAGGGCGTCTACAAGTCTGTCAGAGCTGACCTTCCCAATCACTATGTGTTCTTCACAAGAGCCAGTCAAGTGCATTAAGAAAAAAATGTTGAGGCTATTCTGCAAGTAGATTTGTAGATCCAAAATTTGGCATTGTGGGGTTTTTTTTGGTGTGTGTGCCAGATCTGGGGCTTTCAGGGCCTGAGCATTGTCCTTGAGCTTTCTCAATGCTAGCACTCTATCACTTGAACCACAGTACCACTGATGGTTTTTTTCTGTGTATGTGGTCCTGAAGAACCAAACACAGGGCTTCATGCATGCTAGGCAAGTACTCTATCAGTAGGCCACACTCTCAGGACCCTGACATTGCTTTTTTTTTTTTTTCCTTCCATTCCCGGGGACTGAACTCAGGGCCTGAGTTCCTTGTGGCAAGGACCTGAGTTCAGTCCTCAGTTCTGTAAAGATAAATAATAATAATTGCTGATAATACAGATAATTTAGAAAAGGTGTTAAGAAAAAAAAGGGGGGGGAACCCAAGTGAGAATAAAGGGGAGAAGAATAAGTCTAGAAATGTAATCATAACCAAATGGCCATACTGCTTTTATTTTTAGTATCATTCTGAACTAAATGTTTATTCTTTCTTTGGCAATGAAAAATTTTTGTTATTGTTTTGTGGGTCATGGGGCTTGAACTCCCCCTGGCCTGAGCACTGTCCCTGGGCTCTTTTTTCTTTTGGTGGGTCATGGGGCTTGAACTAGGCCTGGGTGCTATCCCCGAACTCTTCAGCTCAAGGCTACTGCCCTACCCCCTAGGCCTGGGTGTTGTCCCTGAGCTCTACAGCTCAAGGCTACCACACTACCCTTGAGCCAAGCCCCACTTCCTGTTTTCTAGAGGTTAAGTGAAGATAAGAGCCTCAGGTCCTCTTGTGCCCAGGGTGACTATGAACCTTGATCCTCAGATCTCAGCCTTCTGAGTAGCTAGGATTACATGCATGAGTCACCCCAGGCTCTGTCTCTAAGCTGAGCCACTGCAGGCGCTATCCCTGAGCTACATGGCTACAGCCCTACTCCAGAGCCATAGCCCCACTTCCCTTTTTCTAGTGATTAATTGGAGATAAGAGTCTGTGGACTTAGTGCCTAGGGCTGGCTTTAATAGGCGATCCTCAGATCTCAGCCTCTCCAGAAGCTTGGATTACAGGTGTGAGCCGCCACACCCTGCTGGCAATGAAAATTTTTTAGCAACTCAGGAAACATCAAACGATCTCTTCAAATGAAACAACTGCTTCTATACACGCACATAAAATAAAATTAAGCTGGGCGCAAGCAGCTCATGCCTAGATACTCAGGAGGTTGAGATCTGAGGATCACAGTTCAAAGCCTGCCAAGGTTCAAAAAAAAAGTCCATGAGACCCTTAACTCCAACTAACCACGGGAAGTGACGCTGTGACTCAAAGTGGAAGAGTGATACCATTGTGCTGAAGAGCCCAGGCCCTGAGTTCAAGTCCCACAACTGATAAAAATAAATATAAAATTGAACTAGAAAAGAATTATTTTACTACAAAAGTAGTAAAAGTAAAAGTCTTTTGAAGCGTAAGATAAATTCCATACATAAAGGGATGATGATCAGATCTGTGTTTAAGCAATATAAATGTCTAACCTTGAACCACAAATAGGCTCAAACATATGTGTGTGTGCTTATAAACACATATATTAATATTTATTGCCAAACATTGGTGGCTCACATCTATAATTCTAGCTACTCAAGAGACTGGGATTTCAGATTCAGTGATCAAAGCCAGCTTGGATAAGAATGTCTTTAAGACTCTTAATTCCAATGAACTACCAGAATTCTAGAAGTGGAGCTATAGCTCAAAGTGGTAGAATGCTAGCCTTGAACACAAGAGCTCAGGGACAGTACCTAGGCCCTAATTTCAAGCCCCAAGCGAGACAAAATAAATAATAAAACAGATTTCCTACAAATCAGTATTAAAAAGATAAGCAAAACTACCAACCTTCTTATATGAACACTATGGATATAACAGATAAGGTCACTAATAAAAACTCAAAATGAGCTGGGCGCTGGTGGCTCATGCCTGTAATCCTAAACTACTCAGGAGGCTGATATCTAAGGCCCACAGTTCAAAGTCAGCCTTGGGAACAAAAAGTCTATGAGTTATCTCCACCTAACCCCCAGAAAACTCAAGCTGTAGCTCAAGGGGTAGGGCAGTAGCCTTGAGCTGAAGAGCTCAGGGACAACGCGCCCAGGCCCATAGTTCAAGTGCACCACCTACCAAAAAAACAAAAAAAACGAACAACCCCCCCCCCCCCCGCCACAAAACCCTCAAAATAACATTCATCAGCTGAGGATGTAGCTCTATGGTAGAAAATGTGGTTATTTCCCTATGTGAGGCTTTGAGTTTATTCTCCAGCACTGAAGAAACAAACAAAAAAAGTTTAAAGACCTATGAGAGCAAGGAGTTGGCCTAGAGTGCTTGCTTAGTATACATGATGCCCTGGGTTCAATTCCTCGGTAGCACATACAGAGAAAAAGTTGGAAGTGATGCTGTGGCTCAAGTAGGAGAGTGCTAGCCTTGAGAAAGTCCAAGAACCTGTGTTCAAGCCTCAGAAATAAAAATAAATAATAAATAAATATAAATAAAGTCTATGATTATCCACTGTTAAAGAAAATCTGAGGGAATTAGTATAGGCATATGACACTACTGATGGATGCACTGTATATGTCCTTTTACTTTTCTACAAAATACTCATGTTTGTTCACAAATGCCATGGGGACAATCACTGGAATACCTGTCACATTTTACAAAGTCAGAAAAACCTTAAATTTCTACCAGCAGAGGAAGGGCCAAGGGAGGGAGGTGACAGAGGAAGTAAGGATGCTGACTATTACACCCTACAGCACTCATTCTGGCTTTGTTAGGTCCTCAGCCAGTGGGCCATCCTTCTCTCACCACTGTTCACTCAGAATAGCAGTATCAAAGGGCTCTCAACTTTGACAATTCATCATGTCATTTTACATAAGATGTATCTTTCACAATTGCAAATGGTACATTCTGCAGATGTTACTTTGTGATCATTATTTTCATTCTTCAATTTCAGCAGCTGTAAGCCATTCCCCTGAGTGGAAATGCAATTAGCTAGTGCTGGACACCAAAGTATCATTCTTTTGTCATTATAGATAATGCTACAGTGCCAGTCTTTGCACATGTACCTTTTCTAGGATCTGTTATTATTAACATAGGAAAAAGCCTTAGGACTGGATCATGGAGTTTGATATTAAGTGTTTTATTACTTGGCTCTATATATCTTTGCCAGTTCTAATAGTGACAGGATCCATCCAAACTGCTATAGATGTCCTTCAGCCTGCCAGCAGAGGGCAGCACTCCCCCACACTAATTGGCCTTAGGAATGATCAGCAGAAAAAGATGAAATCCACAAGGAGTACTAAAGCTGGCCATCAAGATTTGTGAGACAGAGCAGATCCTAGCTCCTGTGAGGCAACAAAGCTTTATCTTGATACCTTTACCACAATGGAAAATATACCTATCCTTAAACAGGCATGAAATATATAGATACTGGCATAGAGAGCTGTGAGCATGCCATATCTTTATTAACTTGAATTTTCTTTTCTTTTTGCCAGTCCTGGAGCTTGAATTCAGAGCCTGGACACTGACTCTGAACCTTTTTGCTCAAGGCTAACACTCTGCCACTTGAACCAGAGTGCCACTTCTAGCTTTTTCTGTGTATGTGGTACCAAGAAATCGAACCCAGGGCTTTGTACAAGCTAGGTGAGCACTCTACCACTAAGCTATGATCCCAGCAAGTTTTTTTTGTTTTGTTTTGTTTTTATCAGCAACAAAATTATTAGAGCCCTACTCCTAGGAAGATTAGCAAAGGACACATTCAGCAGCTGGCCTCACTTTCACAGTGGGGAAGGGGTGAGGGGAAAGAGGGAGGGAAATTTCAGTGTACTAAATCATCACCAAGTGAGTCATCCTAAACTAATTTCATCTTAAATTTGGGCTAGTCTCTTTTCTTCTTCCTCCTTCCCCTCTGTCTCTGCATGCCTCTATCTTGTGCAGGCCCAGTAAACTCTGTTCTGCCTGAAAATAAATGAATAAATAAATACATAAATAAAGTTTGAGCTACTATACAGTCAGCACTTGAGAGCTTTAGAGACATACTACTTACCTGACCACCCCCCTCCTTTTTTGTTTAGTCGGTCGTGGGGCTTGGGCACTGTCCCTGAGCTGTTCAGCTGAAGGCTAGCACTCTACCACTTGAACCACAGCACCACTTCCCAGGCTGACTTTGAACTGTGATCCTCAGATCTAAGAAAATCAATTATAAATTAATTTTAAAAGCTTAAGTTTAATGTATTCTGCCTCTTTTTTGGGGGGTGGGGTCTGTCATGGGGTTTGAACTAGATCCTGCGCACTGTCATTGATCCTCTGTGCTCAGGGCTAGTGTGCTACCACTTTGAGCCACAGAACCGCTTCTGGGTGTTCTGGTGGTGAAGAATCTAATCTGGAGATAAGAGTCTTACACACTTTTCTTCCTGGCCTAGCTTCAAACCGTGATCCTCAGATTTTAGCCACCTGAGTAGCTAGGGTTACAGGCGTGAGCCACTAGTGTCCAGCTCCTTTTTTCTGAGCAAAATTTTCTTTTGTGGGTGTAAATATTAGAAAATTCAAACCATAGGCCACATATAAATTTTATGGGTGGAGATGGAAAGCCACCAGTTTGCTGAAAAAGTATAAAAATGTACCTATACAAGCTGTCTCTGCATTCTAAGTACTGCACATTGTAGTTCAGGCATAGGCCTGGGCAGGAAGTAAGACTTTCTCAAAAATAACCAGTGCAGGGCTGGGAGTTTGGCCTAGTGGTAGAGTACTTGCCTAGCATGCACGAAGACCCGGGTTCAATTCCTTGGTACCACATACATAGAAAAAAGCCAGAAATGGTGCTGAGGCTCCAGTGGTAGAGCTCTAACCTTGAGAAAATCCAAAGACAGTGCTCAGGCCCTGAGCTCAAGCCCACGACTGGCAAAAATAAAAATAACCAGTGCAAAAAGGCCAACAGGAAAGGAGAGCTGGAGGCATACCTAAAGGGTATAATCATAATATTCTGCCTTAATGATCTTCTGATAATTTGTGAATAAGAGGAATTACCAAAAAGTGGTCACACTACAGCTCTATACTGATGGATGGGGGTTTTTCCCTTAAATAAGTAAAGCTTGTTTTAACCATTCAAGCTGCATTGTAGCTGTTCTGCAATGAATATCTTGAAAGGGGAAAAAAATCCATTTATCTCTGCTTAGGTAGAAAAGTTAAAAAAAGATGGAGTTCTACTCCATCTATATGTCTGGGAGACAACACAAGCCTCCCTTCTCTCCCCTACACTTTTATTTTCATTGGGCACTTGCCTTATGCCTGAAATCAGCATTCTTGTAAGAAGTCTGGAATTCATTATCCTATTGTAGATATAAACTAAGGCACTGAAGAGTTTAGGTAAGTTATCCAAGGTCAAATAGCTAATAAAAGACCAAGTAAGAACATGAATCCACTAACATGCATGAGGCCCTGGGTTCAATACCTTGGTACCACATATACAGAAAGTCAGAAGTGGTGCTGTGGTTCAAGTGGTAGAGCACTAGCCCTGAGAGAAAGCCCAAGGACAGTGCTCCCCTCCCCCCAAAAAAGAACATGAACCCATAGACATGAACCCATAGGACATGAATGCCTTGAGATTAAGGCACAAACTCTTTTTTTTTTTTTGCCAGTCCTGGGATTGAGCTCAGGGCCTGAGCACTGTCCTTGGACTTTCTCAAGGCTAGAGCTCTACCACTTGAGTCTCAGCACCAGTTTCGGCTTTTTTGTATGTATGTGGTACCAAGGAATCGAACCCGGGTCTTCATGCATGCATGCTAGGCAAACACTTTAACCACTAGGCCAAACTCCAGGCCCAAGGCACAAACTCTTAATTACCACACAATATTAATGAGAGCAGTTAGTAAGAGACTTCAAGGTTCTGGTGACTCAGGTAGAGTCAATCTACTAATTTTGGGTGAAGATTTCCTTCCAGGTAAATGACAAGAGTGTTGTTTTCATTGGTAGCAGTGTCAATTCCCTTGTACTTGGTGGTAGCAGTGGAATCATTGTCAAGGGCCAGCTAAACTAGCAAATAAATACATCCTGTTCTCAGAGATAGGATTGTTCCCATTGTCTAATCTTTATAACAATTCTCTAAGATGAATACTGATAAAGATTCCTTCACTGTTTTATTCTCTCTCTGACTAGGTAATGTATAGCTACAATTAATTTTATGCTAACTAACTTCTCTTTTCCCAAAATCTTTACTGGCATCTTAACTCTGTCCAGCCTGGAGATACATAGGGCCAGAATTCTAGGATGGGAGGCATCCTAGGACTAGTTACCCTTCACAGGATCATAGGGTTGTTTTCTACAGGAAATAGTCTTTTGAAACAATTAGTGCCTACAAAAAAACATACAACTCTTCAACTTATCAAATATTATTCCATCAAACCTTGTGATTTGAGTCTCACTACCGAGTCTCTGCATTCTGCTAAGAGCCTTGAGTTTTGCTCCAGATCTGTCACATTGCATTAGTGCCCTTCCTCCTCACTGCCTACAGAAATAACAGCCTTGTACACAGTAGCACAATCCATTTGTCCTGCTCTAATTACTTTTTGACATTACTTTCAGTCGCTAACTTCACTACCTCACGCTCAGTACTATCCTCTCTCTTCCTTCTTTCCTTCCTTTCTGCCTACTTTCAGGGTATCATGAAAGATTCCTGTAAACAAAAATCTTAAATTCTGTCAATATACATCTAGTTAATTTTATATCACAAAATGGTTCCAAGGAAGAATATTAGTTACAAGAAGTAAGACCACCGGCATCCAACCTATCTCTAAAATCCTCAAGATGCCACAGAGAACATAACTAGAGGAAAAATTCTGGGACTGAAGTTCTAAGATCTGGGCAAGTTGTGATTCTGCTAGTCACTACCTATGGGAACTGGAACAAGTCTCTTAATCTGTCTGGGCATTAATATATTCTTTGGACAAACGGGTTATGACTGCATTGTTACCCTCATATAAGACCTCCTGGGAAGATCAGTTCAGATAATTAATATAAAAATGCAGCAGAAAGAACTGCCATATGATGATAAAGGACTAGGGGTATAGTTAAGTGGTAAAGCACTTGCCTAGCATGAGTAGGACCCTGGGTTCAATCCTCAATATCTCTCTTTTTTTTTTGTGGGTGGGTCATGGGGCTTGAACTCTGGGCCTGGATGTTGTCTCTGAGCTCTCCAGTTCAAGGCTACCACTCTATTGAAGATAAGAGTCTCATGGCTTTGTAGTGCCGTGCTGGCTTTGAATCTCAATCCTCAGATGTTAGCATCCTGAGTAGCTAGGATTACAGGAGTGAGCCACCAAGCCCAGCTTTTTTTTCTTTTTTAAAGGCAATAATGGAAGAATCTAGTATTTCATTCAATACATACTTACCGACTGTGTCAACCAGGCTGGGTCAACAGGTTCCTAGATATTGGTCAGATACTATTCTGAATTTGTCTTACCATGTGTTTGGGATAAGACTAATATTTTAATCAGTGGGCTTTAAGTAAAGAAGTTTGCCCTAATGTGGCTAGATCTCATCAAATCATTACAAGGTCTGAATACAACAAATATGAAAAGAGAAACACAGGAATGCGTCTTCTTCATTCAATAGAAAATTCTCTAGTACAATGCAATTGCAATTACCATCTAAAGGCTCCCAACCTGCTAATATTCCCTGAAGACCTGGGATTTGTCGGTTTCTCTAACCATGCAAACCAACTCTTTATACTAAGTCATCCATCCATTCATCCATCCACCCATCATCCATCTATCACATTGGTTCTACTTCCCTTGAAACTGCTAATACATCTAGAATCTAGTTTTGTTTAGAATTTACAATGATCACCCTATGTTCTAATAAGAAGGGGCAGTGGTCCCAATAAAATAACTGGGATACAGTTTGGCCATTCTTTTTTTTTTTTTTTGCCAGTCCTGGGCTTGAGCTCAGGGCCTGAGCACTGTCCTTGGACTTTCTCAAGGCTAGAGCTCTACCTCTTGAGCCTCAGCACCACTTCCAGCTTTTTTGTATGTATGTGGTACCAAGGAATCGAACCTGGGTCTTCGCGCATGCTAGGCAAGCACTTTAACCACTAGGCCAAACTCCCAGCCCCTTGGCCATTCTTTTTACAGTAAACAAGCCAGCAAACACAACCTCTTTGTGTTGCAAGTGACAATTGAAGTCAAAGCCAAGCCAAAGAGACCTCTATCTCCTGAGTGATTCCCTTTTCCTATCTCATTTACTCTATCAGAATTCATCCTTAATGATCATTGTTCCTGCCCCAATGAAACAGATTTACTGCTGTACACAGCAATGGAGGGAAGTGTTAAATTAAAACAGGTCCAATAGAAGCTGAACTGTAATCCTAACTACCTAAGAGGCTGAGATCCAAGGATCATGGTTCAAAGCTAGCCAATTATCCCAAGCAGCAAGTCTTGAGACTCTTAATATCCAATTAAGCACCAAAAAGCAGCAAATAAATTGTGGCTCAAGTGGTAGAATACTAGCCCTGACCAAATTAGCTCAGGAACAACATCCAGGTCCTGAATGCAAGCCCTAGGACTGCCAAAAACAACAACAGCAACAACAACAAAAAAGTCAAATAGAAACCAACTATAAAATGAGATAAAATATGTGTAACTAATAGGAAGAACTAAACATTACAGAGTGGGCCAGTTCTCCTAATGACAGGAAGCCTAAAAGAGGAGAGTTGTACTCAGGGGGATAAGGGGTAGCAAGTAAGACCTTATCTCAAAATTAAGCTAAAATCAGGGCTGGAGGTATGGTTGGTTCAGCAGTGTTTACTTAGCAAGTATGAAGTCCTGAGTTCAACTCCAGTGCTACCTACATGTAGGACCTCAGTGAAAGGTACCATTAACCCCATTTTACCCATGAAGAAATTGAGGCTCAAATTAATGTAAGTCAAGAGGCTGGGAGTGTGGCCTAATGAGAGTGCTCACCTAGCATGCATGAAGCCCTGAGTTCAATTTCTTGGTACCATCTACACAGAAAAAGCTAGAAGTGGTGTTGTGGCTACAGGATAGAATGCTAGCCTTGGGAAAGCCCAAGAACATTGCCCAGGTCCTGAGTTCAAGCCCCAGGACTGGCCAAAAAAAAAAAAAAAAAGGAATTCAAATGTTGAAAATGAACTATACAACTTGTTGTAAGGAAAGGAGGGAAAACCTGGGAAAGAAATAGAGGAAAGGGATAATATTATCCAAAAAGAAATGTACTCTTAAAAGTCCAACGACAGTGCTCAGGCCCTGAGCTCAAGCCCAGGACTGGCAAAAAAAAAAAAAAAAAAAAAACAAAAGAAATGTACTCTTTACCTGATTTATATAACTGTAAGCCCTCTGTACATTACCTTTATAACAACAATAAGAAATGTAAATTTAAAAAATGGATGTCACGCTGGGTGCCAGTGGCTTGCTCCTGTAATTCTAGCTATTCTAGAGGTCCCAGGACTGGAGCAGCAAAATAAATGTCTACATAGTTATACATAATTTCTATTTAATGGTGTAATATTGAACTAAATTCCTCAAATAATTACTTAGAATTTTCCTTAACTTATCCATTCCAATTCTTCCAATAACCTTCGTTTTAAAACCAAAGGAGGTTGTCTTTTGTAGAGAAAAGAACATGGATTTTGAGATTTAGTTGGACATCTACAAGCTCCAATACTTAGCAACAGGCACTCACTGGATATTATTAATCAGTTTTAAAGCCTTACAAAAAGTATACTTCCTATGACCCAGAGAGGAAATAAAGATTGACATGATATAAGTTGACAAAATAATAATTTATACGGTATTTCTTTATTTTAGTATTTACTTCTTCTAAATTAAAGTTCCTGTTTATTTATTTGGACAGAAGGATTTACATTAGTGATTAAATTAAAAATTTTAATCTACATATTAGTCTGCAAACTGCTACAAAGCAAAATCATTTTCAATGCAGCTTACATTTCTGTAGTATAGCTTTAAAAGAAATGAAACCACTCTGTAATCCCATAGATTATGTTCAAAAATAGAAGGATGAGCCAGCTGTCAGACATATACTATAGGGAGAATGGGGCCAAGAGTCCTCCACACACCACTGTAACTCTTTTGACATCTGTTCCCATAAAGATTAAAAAAAAAAAAATCCAATCTATTCAATTCCTGTACCTACTGATTGATTACTCTTTTGAGTTCAGACCAGAATTTGGAAATGTGAAGATTGAGATTTCACAAAACTTCCCTAATCTTTGCTTTTTGTTCTGTTTTGTTTTTGCCAGTCCTGGGTCTTGAACTCAGGACCTGGCACTATCACTGTCCCTGAGCTTTTATGGCTGGAGGCTAGTATTCTATCACTTGAGCCACATTACCACAGTACCAGTCTTTTCTGTTTATGTGGTACTAAAGAATGGAACCCAGGGCTTCATATATGCTAGGCAAGCACTCTACCACTAAGCCACATTCCCAGCCCCAAGTCTTTGCTTTTTGTTGTGATGGCATCTTCCAATTATTTCATAAGCAATCTTTCCATTTAACCAAGGACACATCATCTGTAAAAATGAGTAAATGAAGTTGAGTGTCAGTGATTCACATCTAGAATCCTATAGGCTGAGATCTGAGGATCACAGTTTGAAGCCAACCTGGGCAGGAAAGTCTATGAGACTCTTACATCCAATGAACCACCAAAAACCAAGAAGCACAAGTGTGGCTCAAGTGGCATAGTGTTAGCCTTAAGCAAAAAAAGCTCAGAGACAGCACTCAAGCCCCGAGGAGTTCAAGTCCCAGGACCAGCACCAAGGAAAAAAAAGAAGTACAAGATATTCAATCCCGGGGCCGGGAGTTTGGCCTAGTGGTTAAAGTGCTTGCCTAGCGTGCATGAAGACCCGGGTTCAATTCCTCGGTACCACATACATAGAAAAAAGCCGGAAGTGGTGCTGAGGCTCAAATGGTAGAGCTCTAGCCTTGAGAAAGTCCAAGGACAGTGCTCAGGCCCTGAGCTCAAGCCCAGGACTGGCAAAAAAAAAAAAAAAAAGATATTCAATCCCATTTCTGATTTACATAAATAAAAACAGTTATTGTGGGTGAGGAAGTGTTCTGTTCAGAAGAAAGTGCAAGGTAGTTTCCTGTCTTTAAAAAAAAAAAGTGTATAAAAGCCAAGCTCATGCTTGTAATCTTAGCTATGCAGGAAGCTGAGATCAGAGGATTGCAGTTCAAAGCCAACCTAGGCAAGAAAGTCCATAAGACTCTACCAAAAAAGAAGTGCAGCTTTGGCTCAAGTAGTAGCATGCTAGCTTTGAGCACAAAACCTCCCTGGCCCTGAGTTCAAGCCTTCAGATAAGCATAAAAATAAATAACTAAATTAAAATTTTAAAAAAGAAAAACTGAAAAATAAACATGAACACAGGTCGAGTAAATATAACCTATGTTGTACATAGACTATCAGATATATTCACTCAAATACTGAGTACATAGTATTATGCCACTGATACTTCTCTAGATTATAGGTCAAACATCCATACACAAAAAAGTATGATTTTTTTCTCCAGTCCTGACTTGAACTCAAGGCCTGAGCACTGTCCCTCAAAGTTAGAGCTCTACCACTTGAGCCACAGCACCACTCCTGGTTTTTTCTATGTATGTGATACCGTGGACTTGAACCTGGATCTTTGTGCATGCTGGGCAAGCACTCAGGTCAAATTCCTGGCAAGTATGATTTCTTTACAAAACATATACAGCCTAGTCATTTTTCTTCCCTGCATTCCAGACATATCTGTCATTGGTACTTATAGTACCTTCAATGTTGCAGCATCACTGAGTTGGTTCACTGCTAAGTGACACCAGTTTATGATCCTATATCTTCTGCTACACTGCACAGAGACCTTAACTAACCTATATCTATGCTTTTGGTACCTAGCATTGAATTAGATATTGATTAGGCCTCACAGAATAGTGGCTCTGATCATTATGATTACTATTCTTTAGACTTGTTAGGTAAGTTAGGTGTCTATTCTTGTTTACTAAGCTCTTACTTGGTAGAATAAGATCATAAGAGTCTCAGAAACACCCTACCATCAATCCCACACATGTTATTGATCCCGATTTCCTTTACTATGATGAATTTTGCTTGTTTACATGGCTGATAGAGCTTTCTTTTCCACTGTACTGTAACTTCCATTACAAGACAGTCAGTCAAGAACAGCAAAACCTTGCGGGGTGCTATGGCTCATGCCTATAATCCTACCTAATCAGGAGGCTGAGATCTGAGGATGAGTTTCAGAGCCAGCCAGGGCCTTAAAGACATTGATACTCTTATCTCCAATTAATCACTAGAAAAGGGGAAATGGGGATATGGCTCCAGGGGTAGGATGGTAGCCTTGAGCTGAAAAGCACAGGGACAACGCCCAGGCCCAGAATTCAAGCTCCATGCTCTCCCCCATCCCTCCCAAAAAATGAATAGCAAGGCCTTAAAAGACAGTGATGTAAAGATCACAAGGTAAGGAAGGGGGAGGGTGAAGAGAATTAGAACACAGCTGTAGTGTTCAGTAAGTTAGAACATAGACTCAATATGTCACAGAAAATTAAATCAGAGGTTGAGTGTATTTCCTACTCTCAAACATTAGAAGGGCCTCTGGTACTGTTGCTGGCCACACTGGAGCCATACTAGATCCTCAATGACATCAGCCCCAGGATCATCCTAAAATGGAAAGGCAAGGTCATTGCTCCAGCAGGCCAAATTCTATAAAGCTTCAATTACCCCAGACCCGGGGGGGGGGGGGGGGGGGCTTAAAAAAAAAGAGGATGTCAACTGCTAAATCCACTTGGAAGGCTAGAGAAGGATTAAAGAAACTGCATACAGGAATATAGCCAAATCTGAGCAATGAGATTCATTTCCACGTGAACTGCATATACCTGAGAGGGTTGGGGTTTATTATCATTAAAGACTTTGGGCATTTATTTTCATGATAACTAAATATTGAATTAATTTACTTTTAGGATGAACTATTAAAGGAACAGACATTATCAATTTGAACTGTGATCCTCAGATCTCAACCTCTTGCGTATTCTCTCAGTCCTGGGGCTTGAACTCAGGGCCTGAGCATTGTCCCTGATCCTCTCTGTACTCAAGGCTAGATTTACCACTTAAGCCACAGCACCACTTCCAGCATTTTCTATTTATGTGGTATTGCTAGATCTACTGTTTCACATATGAATATCAGGTTGTTCCAACAGTACCTATTGGAAAGACTATCTTTTCTCCATTTTATTATATTGGCTCCTCTGTCAAAATCAATTATATTTATGAAAATCTATTTCTGAGTACTATATTCTATACCACGAATCTATTTGTCTTTTAGCCACAGCATTGTCTTAATTACTGTACTGCAGAGATATATTTTTAAAAAGGAGGGGGGGGATCTGAGCTGGGTGGTGGCTCAGGCCTATAATTTTAACTACTCAGGAAGCTGTGATCTGAGGATCAAGGTTCAAAGCCAGCCTGGGCACAAAAGGACCTGAGACTCTTATTTCCAATTAACCTCTAGAAAAGGGAAGCGAGGCTTGGCTCAAGGGTAGAGTGGTAGCCTTGAGCTGAAGAGTTCAGGGATAGCGCTCAGACCAGAGTACAAGCCCCATGACCCACCAAAAACAAAAGGGGGTAGGGGGGATTTGGTACACTTTCTACATCTAAACACAAACTGAAAAGGCATGCTCTGAGATATTAGCAATGTATGCTATGAAACATAAAGAAACACAGAGACAGGGACATTGTCCTCTAGAACTTCTGGGGAAACAGAGAAAGCATGGTGTAGTACACCAGAGAAACTAATGAACACGGAACTAACAGGATCCCATAGGCAAAATCGATAAATGGATCTGGATGAAATTCACAATCAAAAGTGACATTTGAATTCAGTTTTGAAAGAGTAGAATCTTGAGGGACAGAGAAACAGAAGGGGTAGAAAGTGCCAGTCAAGTAAAGAAGAACAGGACACACAAAGATGCATTAGTAGAAAAGCATGGCTTGTTCTAAAACAAAACAAAAAACCCAAAAAACAGTTACATCATGCAGCCAGAGTTGAAGTATATGAGTGAGGAGTAAGCAAAGAAAGGATGTTGGTGAAGTTCAGATTGGGAAATGGGGCTAGGAGTGTGGCTTATTGGTAGAGTGCTTACTTAGCATGCACCAAACCCTGGGCTGGATTCCTTGGTACCACATACACAGAAAAAGTGGCTTGAGTGGTAGAGTGCTAACTTCAAGCAAAAGTGCTCAAAGACAGTGCCCAGGCCCTGAGTTCAAGCCCTAGGACTGACCAAAAAACAAACAAACAACAACAACAACAAAAAAAAACAGATTGGGAAAGGGGAAAGGTTTTACATACTAGAAAAAGAGCTAGAATTCTCCCAATAGGTGGAACAACATACATACATATATTTTTTTGGGGGTAGGGGAGTGCTGGGGTTGAGCTCAGGGCCTAAGTGCTGTCCTTGGGCTTTCTCAAGGCTAGAGCTCTACCACTTGAGCCTCAGCACCACTTCCGGCTTTTTTCTATGTATGTGGTACTGAGGAATCGAACCTGGATCTTTGTGCATGCTAGCAAGCACTCTTACCACTAGGCCAAACTCCCAGGGAACAACATATATCCAAATTTATTTATTATAACATTTGTTAAATGTTATAATGTAATGTATAAGGCAAAGTGTTTTTACAAACTTTTAAAAATTAGCTTGCATGTGGCTCAAGCGGTAGAGCAAAATCTACATATACTGTTTTCAAGCTGGGTGTCAATGGCTCATGCCTGTAATCCTAGCTAGTCAGTAGGCTGAAATTCAAAGCTAGCCAGGGCAGGAAAATCGATGAAACTCTTATCTCTTGTTAAAGAAAACTGGAAATAAGGGAAAGGTGTGGCTCAAAATGGCAGAGCACTAATCTAAAGCAAAAGAGATGGGGGAGAGAAACCAGGTCCATGACAGACACAAATGAATCAATGAATCAACAAACAAATGAATGTGAGAAAGAAGGGAGGGACGGAGGGAAGAGAGGGAAGGAACAATGCAAAAATACAAAAATAAGTGGACACCAGGGGCTTATACTTGTAATCCTAGCTATTAAGGAAGATGAAATCTAAGGATTGGGATTTGAAGTCAGCCCAAGCAGTAAAGTACCTGAGACTGTTAGCTCCAACGAATCATCTAACAGCTAGAAGTGGAGCTGTGCCTCAAGTAGCAGAGTGCTAGCCTTAGCTTAGTTTAGGGAAAGCTGGGTGTCAGTGGCTCGTGCCTGTAATCCTATCTACTGAGAAGGCTGAGATGTGAGGATCATGGTTCAAACAGCCCAGGCAGTAAAGGCCAAAGACTCTAATTTCTAATTAACCACTAAAAATGTCACAAGTGTAGCTGTGGTTCAAGTGGTACAGCCCTACCCTGAGCACAAAAGCTCAGGGACAAGTGCCCAGACCCTGCATTCAAGTCCCAGGACCAGAGTATTTAAAAAAAAAAAAAAAAAAAAAAAAAAAAGGGCTCAGAGACAGTGTTCAGACTGGCATGTGCACACGCGAAAACCAAAAGGAAATCAACAGAAAAAATAAAATGGAAAAATCAACAAAAGCTATTCTTTGAAGAGCTTAATAAAATCAGCGGGAAAAAGGATTTGCCCTTTCTCCTTATTTTCACAAGTATTTCCTCCTTTTTGTCTGTTTGATAAATGCATTCTAAGTAGGTGAGACAATTCATTGTGGTTTTGATCTGCATTTCCCTGATAATCAATAAGATCCAGTTTTTCATAAACTTACAGCCTGTTTGTATATCTTATTTTGAGAAATGTCTATCAGATGACATGCATTTCTAAATTAGATTTTTCTAAGATTCAAGCATGTCTTAATTAAGGTCAGGTTTTGTTTTTTGTTTTTTTGCCATTCATCTGATGCAATGTAAATCAAGATAAAATATATCCTTACTCATTTACACTCATTCATTACAGCACTATTCACCATAGCCAACTATGGAAGCAGCTCAGATGTCTTATAACTGATGAAAATATATATATTGATCTCATACATATGTATACACATACACACACACACACACACACACAATGGGGTATTATTAGTCATGAAGAATGAAATTATGTTATTTGCAGGGAAATGGATAGATCTTAAATATATATTAAGTAAGCAACCCAGGGTAGGACAAAGGTCACAACATATGTAACACCTATGTAAGTACATATAGGATTATATGAATGCATATGTGATCATTTGGCAAAAGCATGATTTATGCTGAGATACCATGGTGACACATCTGTAAACAGTTAACATGCAAATTAACAAAAACATGTCTTAACTTAGGTATGGATACTAGTGGGTATCTACTAGTGGGAGGGTAATGGAAAAATGGAGAGGGGAAGGAGGGTAAAAATAGTCATAAAAAATTTAGAAGCAAGTGTGAAAATGGAACAAGGAAACTCGATGAGACTAGTTTGGAAAGGGGAGGAAGAAGAAAGGAAAATGTTAAGAGGGAGTGACTATGATCAGGATTCACTAAATACAGAAATGGGGGTCTTAAAATGAAATCTTCCTGTGCAACTAGTTGATGCTATAAAAAATCATGTAAATAAAGTAAAAAGAAGTAGGTGGGGCAGGCTGCATGAGGTTACTGGCTCTGTTTCAGCTCAAGGCTACCACCCTACTCCTTGAGCCTCAGCACCACTTCCCATTTTCAAGTGGTTAACTGGAGATAAAAGTCACAAGGGCTTTTTAGTGTCCAGGCTGACTTTGAACTGAGATCCTCAGATCTCAGCCTCCTGAGCAGCTAGGCTTACAGGCCAGAGTCACAGTGCCCAGCTGTTTTAAGAATGTTAAAGAGGTTAGTTACTTAACCTCTTCATTTCTATTTTTATGTATAAAGAAGATATGACAATATTGGTGTAATAACACCATTGTAAGAATTCAAAGTAATCTCAAACGGTCAAGTACTTGTTAAGCTAATATGAGGTACTTAAATCCCAGTACTGGCCATTTTCCCAAACTCTCCTCCCTGCCTCGCTCACCTCACCTCTCCCCCTTCCCACCCCTCACCCCAAAAGCAAAAGAACTCAAAGCAACAATTTTACCAAGCAGCTACCATATAGACTGCCCTATATTGATTTACTCCCCATTATTATTCATGGAATAACAGAACTATTCATTTCTTCCATGCACCCAGATTAGCACGGTAATAGGATTCATCATTTATCCTAATAATTTGTCCAAAATTGACTTTACTTCTATAATCAAATGATTACCATTTCTTCTTTGGAAAGACATGTATATAGAAGATGAAAGCTAGGCCCAAATAATGGGAGAAGAAAAGAAAAATAAAAAACTGATTAACATGGTAATCTAGAGCAAGGCTAAAAAGTCTTGCTTTTCATTCAAAAGTTACAGCGTAAGGACTAAAAACTAGCCTCAAATCTGCAATCTAGATTAATTAAAAGTTGTGACGGTATACCACTTAAACCTCACACTGCACAGGAATAAGCAAGCCTACCATCAGGGCTGGGAGATTGGCCTAGTGGTAGAGTGTTTGCCTAGCATGCACGAAGACTGGGGTTCAGTTCCTTGGGACCACATATATAGAAAAAGCCGGAAGTGGTACTGTGGCTCAAGTGATAGAGCTCTAGCCTTGAGAAGGCCCAAGGACAATGTTCATGCCCTGAGTTCAAGCCCCAGCACTAGCAAAAAAGCAAAAACAAAAAAAGCACACCATTTCCATCTACACTTTCGTTTTTCAGGTTTTAATGACATAACCTTTTATTCCCAAGACCTAGGAAAATATTCTCTTACATTGTCTCATCAAGTTAGTACTCCAGTCCAACACCAAGGAGAGAAATGATTTCCTTAAATTAAGATGTAACAGAGTTTCAGTCCCAACCTCAGTACTACCTGGCTTAGTGACTGACTCATTCCTTCTCTCTGAGCCTCAACTTCTCCTGTAAGACCTTACTGTCCACAAAATGGCTATGAAAATTATGTCAAATGTACCTAGTAGGCAGAGGATATATATCTCAATTTCAGAGTACTTACCTGACATATAAAGAAGTCTCAGGTTAAATTGCCAGAAACACACACACACACACACACACACACACACACACACACACACACACACACACACACACACACACACACACACACACACACACACACACACACACACACACACACACACACACACACACACACAGCCTATCAGAGCCAGGTGCTGGTGGTGCATACCTGTAATTCTTGCTACTGAAGAGGCTGAGATCTGAGAATTCCAGTTTAAAGTCAGCCCCTACGGGAAAGTATGTGAGACTCTTATCTCCAATTAAATATCAGAAACCCGGGGCTGGGAGTTTGGCCTAGCGGTAGAGTGCTTGCCTAGCATGCACGAAGACCCAGGTTCGATTCCTCAGTCCCACATACATAGAAAAAAGCCAGAAGTGGTGCTGAGGCTCAAGTGGTAGAGCTCTAACTTTGAGAAAGTCCAAGGACAGTGCTTAGGCCTTGAGCTGAAGCCCAGGACTGGTTAAAAAAAAAAAATCAAAAACCCGAAAATGGACTGTAGCTTGAGAGTTAAAGCTCCCAGGCCCAGAATTCAAGTCCCATGACCAACAACAACAAAGCCTAAAAGAATTCACAACTTACAGTGGATAGTGTTTGGCATAAACTCCCTTTCCTTTTCCCTTTGATATAGCCTTTTGCTCTAGAAAAGGGGTCCTTTCTCCCTTCCATAAAACTAGTACAATCAATAACAGAACTAGTTAGGAAATGCCAGGTCTGGACACATCCTTTCCCATATCTCAGCACTGATTCCAAGTCATATTTCAATAGTTTGCTTTTGAGAGGCCATGATGTCGCTCTGAATCGAGGTCCTACACTGAGCTCTTTTAAGTGAGCAAGACTAACTCAGGGCTAGGTTGAGTAATGACATATGTAAAAGCTCTGGGAATCTGTGGGTCACCAGCATAACTAATGAGTGCTGTCAATTGTTCTCTGCCCACAATATGGACAGATAATTCCAGGTGACCAACAGTATTTTGAAAAGTGCTGAGGCAAAGGAGGAAGATTATTTCTGCCCCTTCTTGCAGACTCTGCTTTGGGAAATGTTTATTTTATGTAATCATTATTAAAGGTCATTCCAGCTTTCTTCCCTTTGGTACCATTATAGATTAGCAGCTATTTAATGTAGTAGAATAAATAAAGGCTCTAGAATCAAGTCCCAGCTTTGCTATTTGTAATAGCACTAGACAAGACACTGCCCAGTGAACTTGTCAGTCTCAGTTTACTCACCTATAGTGTTTTTCAAAATTCAGGCTATTCCTTCAGAAGACTCTATAGTCAATGTATTGACCAAAAACAACGAATTTTTAATTAAAAAGAAAAAAAATCAGGTAATATTACATGATGTTTCACCATATGGAAATACTAGATTTCACTAAAATATAAAACATATATGGTATATGTTATTTTCTACATTTTTCTGTTTTCAAAAAATATTTTAAAAATAATGGTGGGCACCCATTAGCTAATAACCAGACTCAGTATAGCTGAGTACAACTTTTTTTTTGGGGGGGAGGGGTTTGGTGGGTCACAAGGCTTGAACTCTGGGCCTGGGGGCCATCCTTGAGCTCTTTAGCCCAAAGCTACCGCCCTACCCCTGGACTGGGTGTTGTCTCCAAGCTCTTCAGCTGCAGGATACCATCCTAGCCCAAAGCAACAGCCCGCTATCCAGTTTTCTGGTGATTAATTGGAGATGAGTCTCTCGGCCTCCTTGGAATAGCTAGGGTTACAGGCATGAGCCACAGCACCCCACTAAATACAACTTTATTAATAAACGATGGAAAAGTTTCTCTGTCAATTTCAGCTTAACAGTACTTAACAGTATGTCTACATCATATAAATGGAAGTCATTTCTATTGTCAGGATGTCTGCAAGGAACAAATATAGATAGGTAAGAACTTTTGTTTGGGGGCTGGGAGTTTGGCCTAGTGGTTAAAGTGCTTGCCTAGCACGCATGAAGACCCGGGTTCGATTCCTCGGTACCACATACATAGAAAAAAGCCAGAAGTGGTGCTGAGGCTCAAGTGGTAGAGCTCTAGCCTTGAGAAAATCCAAGGACAGTGCTCAGGCCCTGAGCTCAAGCCCAGGACTGGCAAAAAAAAAAAAAAAAAAGAACTTTTGTTTGCAGAACAAGTTTCCCTCTTACTTAAAACCTTACAATGAGATTCTTATTTTGCCTGTGAGGCCCTTTCCAATAGTACCTTCTACCTGCATTCATTCACTTAGGCATTCTTTTCTTTCTCTTTTTCAGACACAAGTTCTGTCCTACCTTACAGTTTTTGCCCTTCTTATTCCTATGCCCAGATCATAGTTGTACTAGCTCTAACAATGCTGGAATTCTTGTCATCATTTGGCTATTACTGCTTATGTGAGGTCCCTGCAAAGGCATCCCCTGATATCTGCTCATTAAAAACTCTCCCATCCGCTCTTCTACACTGTTCCATCAGTATGTTAGTTTACTTTTACTTTCTTCACAGCACTGCTTCTTGTTTAACATAGTACTTTGTCATTTTTCTTCAATATCCCCACTGAAAGAAGGTACACATATCCTAACACACAATGAAGTATTGAGAGTGTTTACCTAACATGTACCAGGCCCCTAGGTTTGATTGGGGGGAGAGGGAGGAAAAAGAGGGAGGAGAAACAAAATTTGGTTTGGAACCAGTGATTTAGTTAAATCTCTTTCTTTCAGACCCACTTATCCATTACCCTCATTATGAAGTAAGGTTTCCTCTAGCATAATGGCTTTGGAGGCCAAGAGAAACAAGGTCTTGGGTCCCCATCATATGTCATACTTGAAGTGAGGACTTTGGCAAATTCCCTCACTTATTTTGTTTTATTCTCTCTCCCTCTCTCCCTCTCTCTCTCTTTTGGCAGTGGTGGGGACCAAATCCTGGTTCTTGCATATACTAGACAAGTATTCAACCACTGAGCACCATTTCCAGCCCTTTGGGCATTTTTGCAATTTAAAGAAGCTAAAGGTGTATAAAATATAGATGACAAATAAGAAATACTGTAGCTGGGCAGGTGGCTCATGCCTATAATCCTACCTACTCAGAAGGCTGAGATGCCTATAATCCTACTCCTACTCAGGAGGTTGAGACCTGAAGATCTCTTCAAAGCCAGCCCAGACACTAAAGTTCATGAGACTCTTTTTTTTTTTTTTGCCAGTCCTGGGCTTGAGCTCAGGGCCTGAGCACTGTCCTTGGACTTTTCAAGGTTAGAGCTCTACCACTTGAGCCTCAGTACCATTTCCGGCTTTTTCTATGTATGTGGTACTGAGGAATCAAACCCAGGCCTTCATGCATGCTAGGCAAGCAGTCTACCACTAGGCCAAACTCCCAGTCCTCATGAGACTCTTATCTCCAACTAACTACTAGAAATGGGGAACTGGAGCTATGCTCCAGGGATAAGGTGGTATCCTTGAGCTGAAGATCTTAGGGACAATGCCCAGGTCCAGAGTTCAAGCCCCATGACAAGAAAGGGAGGGAGGGAGGAAGGGAGGGAGGGAGGGAGGGATTGTTACTCATTCTTTTTCCCCAACTAATATTTATTGATATATACTCTGTAAACAGCCCTATGCCTATGTAAAAGGCATAACTTTTTTAAGAACTGGCCAGGGCTGGGAGCATAGCCTAGTGGTAGAGCACTTGCCTAGCATGCACAAAACCCTGGGTTCACTTTTTCTGTGCCACACACTTAGAAAAAGCTGGAAGTGACGCTGTGGCTCAAGTGGCAGAGCACTAGCCTTGAGGAAAATGTATCCAAGGTTAGTGTCCAGGCCCTGAGTTCAAGCCCCAAGACTGGAGGGGAAAGAAAAAAAAAGAACTGGCCATGGTCCCTGATCTGGTACACCATTCCTATTAAAAGAGAGATTAAGCCACAAAGATAGTGGAATTGTCTACAACATGCATGAACCTTGAAGATACTAAACTAAGGAAATAAGCCAATCACAGAAGCAAATAGTGTATGATTCCATTATGTAAACTATGTAGTCAAATTCAGGGATAAAGTAGGAGGAAATTTTCAGATCTTCAAGATAAGAATTCAATGGATGGACAGTGGAGTTGAGTGCACAAAAATATGAATGTATTTAATTTCACAGAACTACATACCATTATATGCTTAAATGATAGCTGTTTTATATACCACAACTTTAAAAAAAAAAAAAAAAGATCAGAGCATACAGGCTCACAGAACTCTCTCTTCACTGGCTTTGAATGTCTTGACAGATCAACTCAGGGCAAGAGAAAAAAGTCTGAAGCAAACCTCATACAAAAGATGTTATATAATGTAGTAAACATGTAAGGAATTACATGAATCCAGAAATTTACAGTAAAATTTTGGCTAGATTATACATTAATCAAAGAAACAGTTCAACATTTAAAAGGCAGAAAGTAAACCAAAGTATTTGTATGGCTAAATACTGACTTAGTCCCATATAAACTCCGAAATAGATTTCATGTATCTGAGCCAAGGTCTCATAATGCAACTTGATGATTTCAGTTTTTTCAAAGTGTCAACTTGCATTAAACAAAGTACACTGCTATGTACTGAACAAAAATGTCACAACTGACAGTCATATATAATGACTTGGTTTTCTAGTGCCCCCAGAAAAAAACAGGAAATAAATCCCAAGGACAGACAGAAAAGACAAGACTGTGGCTGTCTTACATGACTAAAGGTTATGTCGAAGCTCAGTGAGGTCTACACTTTCATAGCCACTCAGCCCTCCATCATCTCCTGCCCTAGAAATCCCTTCTATGACTAAAGACTAGAATAAAAATGACAATCTCAACCTCACAAAGCCTCCTTCCTAGTATGCTCAATTAAAGCAGAATCTAAAACTTACCTTCTCTCCTGCCTACTCACCCAGCCAATCATCATTACATGCAACTGACATCATCAAAAACAAAAACAACATCCATATACAACTTAAAACCAGACACCACTATTATTTACTGTTAGTGGCAAAAATCAAGACCAAGGGGTGGTCTAGATATGAAGCCTGGTTAAGGGCACAATAAATTCTTAAAAATCAAGTAACTATTAGAGATCAATTCATCAACAATAGGATAATCTATGATTCTGGCAGTGGTCTGCATTTTACAAAGACTCCAGTTTCACTTGACACAAGTATATAGGTATAAGTAACCTCTGGGTAGGTAATACCACCAAACAAAAGCAACACCTTCAAAGTCTCGGTGACTAGAAGCAGCTAGACACTCAAACTGCCAGTTCTGAATTACAGCCTCTGAATAGTGAGGGCTTCACATTTCACCGATCAGGGCACAGCCCAATCAGAAGACAAGCCCCTGCATTGCCAGGGACCAGCAAATCCGCTTTCTTCCAGTGTGCACATGACTAAATGTGCTTCTGTCCATCATCTGGGTCATATATAGTTCAATGCGAGCTGAGCAGACAGGGCTGCAAGGAAATCTGGCGCGGTTCAATACCTTGTCTAGCCTAGGTTCCAGAATCTGATTTTTTTTTTTTTTTAACTGACAAACTCATTTCTCTACTGGGACAGGATGCTGTGCTCACTGGAATTTCCATTTCTACAGCAAGAATCCTATCTGGAAGCACAGAAGTTGTCCTCTAGCCACAACAACTGGAACTTTTTTTGATTGTTGTTGCTGCTTTCTCCAATCACCCCCATCCCCTTTTGACAAAGATCCAACTGTAAAAAGTCTTACGTAACAGTTCAAGACTACTTCGGTTCTTTTACTGGGTAAGCACTTTCAATTTTTTTTAAACTAAAAACCATTTTAAAATTGCATCTGTTGAGAAGCTTGACTAAAATCTTTTAAGTAATTTGTATAGTGAAATACTGTCACTGGATTTTTTTTTAGTCTCATTTCTGCACGTGCTCCTTTGTTCTCAGAACAGAAGCTTTTATACACTCCCCATAACGCAGCTGGAGAGTTATGAAGTCAGTTATTATAAGGAACACAAAGGTTGCTTTGCATTCCTTGCCTTTAGATAATTAATTTTGAATTTGTTTTCTTAAAATGGAGTATTTTTCAAAGGAAGAAATTCACAAAAGAATAAACTGTCGGAGAATCTAGCAAAGTTTGAAGTTTTTTTTGTTTTGTTTTATTTTAACCACCTTTTCTATGTGTAGTTTTGTGTGGCCAAATACTTGTGCCGCCTGGGGCGGTGGGGGTAGAGGCAAGCATAGACAGAGGAACTAAGCCAGACATGGACAAAGGCATGAGCCAAAACCAGACAGTCCTGGCCGTTCGATAGGCCAGCAGTGGGTGAGACAGGTCAGCCAGCTGCAAGGACAGGAGGGGGGAAAGGGGCATGGATGTGTGAGGTGCTCATGCGTGCAATCGTGACTAGATTCTGGAGCTGCCAGCCATTTTCCCAGCTATGCTTTGTACAATCTAAAGGAATGTATCTTCTCTGAAGCAGTCTTGCCAGAGTCCACTGAAAGAAAGAGTGTGATAAATACAACATAAGGAATCAGAAAATACTGAGAACTGGGGTGGGCAAGAGGGAATGCAGGGGTGTAGAAATTTTTTAGTGATCTGGAATGTGTTGAGTGACAGGAAGTGCCCCAAGGCCCCCCCCCCCAACTCTTCTCAGTCTCGCCTGCTTTTGTCTAACTCTTGTAATCTACACAGTACTGCTTACAAAGCTGTCTGAGTTTAAGACAAAAAGAAACATAAAAGGCTCTGCGTTTCACAGTACCTGTGATGGAAGGAATGTAAAAGCAAGGGCCTTCAAAACTGTGGAGAATTTTTCAGGTACACAGAAGGCAATTTTCCATGGACAAATGAAAATTACGAATTACAATCCAGTTTCAAATCTGTTTTATTTTTTACAAACCGGTTCTGCTACACTTATTAATATCTAGGTTGGGTACTAATTTTAGGCAAACTTTTTTCTTTACTTAATATACTGCATTTGATGTTGTTTCTATTTTCTTTGTATACTGTTGGACTTTAGGGAAAACTGCAAAGTAGTAAGTAGAGTGCACTTTTACAAAAAACAACACTAGGATTTTCCCCTTTATTAACTGGAAAGTATTTTGTAAGATTTATTTCTTGGAAAAAGCAGTTCTCTTATTTTGCTTTTATGCTATTAAAAGTAACTATATACTATTATAATTGTAAGGTTAAAAACTTTGAAGAAAAAATAAGTCTTTTAAGTAAAAAAACAACAAAGCATTTCCCCAAACTTCCAACAGAAGCACAGAAAAGTATCCAAATAAATTAAATAGCCAACCTTAGTTTTGGAAATAGAAGATGGAAAATTAAGTGTGAACAAAATTGTACTTTGGAATGTTTCTAACCTCTACCACAAAAGATGTTAGTGGTCAGCCTAGGAGTTAATCTTTCCTAGCGTGGCTCTGAGCAGTCATGCCGAGCAGACGTTATTCACATGACGATTCGAAAAGTCCATTCATATATCTCACTACCTGGATTTGAATAGAAACCAGACAGCAATTCTTTAGTTCCAGCCACCATTCGCCCCACTGGACAATAGCGATTTGTTAGCACAGAGTCACAGGCTGTGGGACACAAAGCTTGAAGCTGCAGAAAGATGGGGGATTCTGAGAACAGGAAATTACAGGCTTGATGCACTACTGGCAGCTCTGAGAATACAAAAAAAAAAGGCAACACAGAGATGCCATGTTTAAGGGCTACTTCTAGCTTTTTTAACCACCTTCAATGTCATAAAAGCTCTATTGTTGGAGTACATAAAGTCATGAGTCCTGTGTGCTCTCTTCTCGCTACAGGGAACTTCATTCAATGCTTGGCACTGATTGTTGATTAGTTGTAGAGAATTTTATAAATAAAGTATCAGGGAAAAATACACTTCTTAACACAATGACATTTAATACAATCAACAGCTTAAAAAAATTATTTTGTAAGACCAATCAAATAAAATCAAATATACTGAAACTCTACAGACATTAATTTTCCTCAATAAGACATCACACAAGATGTCTTATTTCCATCGAAGTTTCTTTAGAAGATGTAAGCTAGTTTAAAAAGTCGCCTTGTGGGGTGCAGGTGGCTCATACCTGTAATCCTATCTTCTCAGGAGGCTGAGGGGATCATGGTTCAAAGGCAGCCCAAGCAGTAAAGTCTGTGAGATTCATCTCCAATTAACCACCAAAAAGCTAGAAGTGGAGAGCAGTAGCCTTGAGTAAGTAAGCTCAGGGACAGAGCCCAGACACTGAGTTCAACACCAGGACTAGCTCACACACATCCTTACATCAAAAACAACAACAAAAATAAATAAAATAGGGCTGGGAGTTTGGCCTAGTAGAGTGTTTTTGCCTAACGTGCATGAAGACCTGGGTATGATTCCTCAGTACCACATACATAGAAAAAAGCCAGAAGTGATGCTGAGGCTCAAGTGGTAGAGCTCTAGGGCTCTAGCCTTGAGGAAGTCCAATGATACTTCTCAGGCCCTGAACTCAAGCCCAGTACTGGCAAAAAAAACAAAACCAAAAATAAATAAAACAACAAAACAACAACAATAAACTAGTCTTATATAGCAAATTTTCAAGGTCTTTGTTTTGTGCATCATGGGGCTTGAACTGGCCTGGGTGGTGTCCCTAAACTCTTCAGCTCAAGGTTACCATCCTACCCTTGAGCCAAGCCCCACTTACGTTTTCTAGAGGTTAATTAGAGATAAGGGTCCCAGGTCCTTTTGTGCCTGGGCTGGCTTTGAACCTTGATCCTCAGATTTCATTCTCCTGAGTAGCTGGGATTATAAGCATGAGCTACCACACCCAGCTCAAACCTTCAAGTTTTAACAAGACAAAAAAAAAAAGTACACCAAAGCCTCAAACACTTATTTTGGAATTTCAAGAAAAAATACTAAGCTTTCTTTTACTAATTATCAAATTATTGTAACATGCTGTCTAAATTGAGAAATTATTTTACTCTCTTCAGACTTGAAAAATAAAATTAATAGATATTCAAAGTGAGAGCCAAGAGTAATTCGCCAATCTCAATCAAATAGCACAGGAAAGAGGTACATGAGTTCCTGCCCAGGTCCTTATGTTGCAGGCTGGTGGTGTCCATTCCCAAAGGAGGAGACCCACCACAAGGAAACTGACTTGATTTTTCTTCTGCCTTTCTATGATCTACAAGCAAAAGCAAGTCAAAGTATAATCATATCTGAAATGTTCCACTGTATTTTGACTCATGAAAATATGATTTTAAACTGAGCACATGTCAGGCTTAATGTTGCTACCAGTGACTGAGCTTCCCCACCTTGCTACCATTACTAATTAAATGCGTTACTTCCTCAAACTGTGCTATCCAATACAGCAACCATTAGCCACATGTGGTTCTCTTCATTTAAAACATCAAAATTAAATAAAATAGAAACTAGTTTGTAGTCCCACCACCCTCAGCTATCTATTATCATATTGGAAAACCCAGATCTAAGATTTCCCACCATTTCAGAAAGTCCTACTAGACAGCGCTGATCTAAACCATGTTTACATCCAGCAAATATTTCTCCAAATGAACAAGAAAAAAGCTGTCTAAGTAAAAAATACAATGACAGGCATGACAAAAATATCTAGTAATGTGATGGTCTATGCCTAAAAAAGCATTTGAAACCAACTATGAGAAACTAAGTCCATTTTCCTTTCTTTCTTTTTTTCATTCTTTTCTTGTTCTTTTTCCTGCAATGAAGAATAGTACTATAAAAAAACACTAAGATAATAGTGGCAGACAGGTATCTGTGGTCAGAGTAAATTAAATACGACAAAGGGTATTAATTTAGTATCCAAAATTCTTGTAAACATATGAAGGAACTAATTCCATAGTCTCTCAGTTTGTGTAGACAACATTAAGTCAAAAAAGAGCATGAGGTTTCAAGTCACTCAGATCTGGGTAAATTTACTTTTAGTAGCTGGGTTGTTATAAGGCAAATTAATTTACCTGTCTGAAACTTACCTGCAAAATAGGGAAATACCCATGCTGCAATATGTATGAAATGATCCACAACAAAGCATGTAAAGCATCAAGTAAGACATCAGGCACATAGTATACTGAAATTTTTTTTTTTTAAATAGCTATGATGGGGGCCGGAAGTTTGGCCTAGTGGTAGAGTGCTTACCTAACATGCACAATTCCAGGTTCAATTCCTCAGTATCACATGTATAGAAAATATCCGGAAGTGGTGCTGAGGCTCAAGTGGTAGAGTTCTAGCCTTGTGAATGTTCAAGGACCGTGCTCAAGCCCTGAGCTCAAGACCAGAATTTGCAAAAAAAATAAAATAAAATAAAAAATAGCTATTATGTATCATCACATTTTCCTCTTTACACTGGAACTCCTTGTAAACAGATTGCTACTATTCAAAACACATGGCAAGCTTTCATAGTTTATCCTAAAACATAAATTCTGGCCATGTCAGATGTTCAACTAAATAAAACAAAAATTATAATTTAGACCCTGCATATCTTTTCATAGCCATTGTATTTCCATGCTGATCTATGAACCCTGACCCACAGAAAATTCTCATGTCATATTTTGCTCAGAAGAACAGAAAGGTCCCTATAAACTACAGCCTTAAATTTAAGGATCTGGGTGAAGGTGTATACAGCCAAAAAGTAAACTTTACTTGCTAAGAGATATATGCGTATTGCTAGGTAAATAGAAAAGAATGAGATCCAAATACTTGGAACACAGTATCTGTTTAAGAAAAATGGAAAAGGCTACTTTAAGAATTTTAACTGTTGTGGCTAGAAGCATAGCCTTGTGGTAGACTGCTTGCCTAGCATGTACAAAGCCCTGGGTTCAATTCCCCGGTATCACATACACAGGAAAAGCTGGAAGTGATGCTGTAACTCAGTGGTAGAATAGTAGCCTGGAGAAAGCCCGAGGACAATGCTCAGGCCCTGAGTTCAAGCCCTAGGACTGGCAAAAAAAAAAAAAAAAGTGTAACCATTATTGGTATGACTGAAGCACACAGGATAATATTAAATAGAAATTCTGAAATACTGAATTGGAGTATTTTAAAAAAAATCAAAGTCTAGATTAATAGTAGCACTGAAGCAGCAAATACCCAATGTCTTATGGTCCTCAATTTCTGTAAATCAGTTAATAGTAAAGGCTACATACAAGAAGTGGTAGCTACTATCAAGGCGTTAGTGGTTTAAGAAAAATAGCCAAGCACTTTTTTTTATGGTAGGTCGTGGAACTTGAACTGTGGGCCTGGGCGCTGTCCCTGATTCCTTCAGCTCAAGGCTACCACCCTACCCTTTGAGCACACTTCTGATTTTCTGGAGGTTAATTGGAGATAAAGTCTCACAGACTTTTGTGCCAGGCTGACACTAAAAAACAAAGAGATAAGCAAAGTAAGAGCCCTTCATAGTTGAAAAGTTACTTCTGGCTATTAGACAGATTTTGTCTGTATATGTCAAACCCTATATGTAAGAAAATTACCGTAAAGTTACAGAATAGTTCATGAAACCCATCACTGCACCTACACAGATTTAAAAGGGTATGGCCCATTACTCTCTAACACTATCACTATTTCAGGCAATATAACTTAAAAATATATAGAAAAAACACACTTTAAAGATGTGGAATTTAGGCTGAGAATGTGGCTTAGTGATAAGAGTGCTTGCCTAGTATGCACCTGGATTTGATTCCTTACTACCACAAAAACAGAAAAAGCCAAAAGTAGAGCTGTGGCTCAAGTGGTAGAGTGCTAGCCTTGAGCAAAAGAAACTCAAGGACAGTGCTCAAGCCCTGAGTTCAAGCCCCAGGACTGGTAAAAAAAAAAAAAAAGCTCAGGGACAGCACTCAGGCCTTTAGTTTAAGCCCAGTACCAATAAATGGGAGACAGAGAGACATAGAGAGATAGAGATAGAGAATAAGAAACATGAACATTACTTAAAAAAAAACTATGTTCATAATTATTTTTTGGTGCAACAAAAAAAGGCATGAGCCATTGGTGTCTGGTAGTAGTCACCATTTAAAGAAGTTATGCATAGTCCTATTACCTAAAGGAAAACAAGTCTTCATATATAATTATTTCACTTTTTCTGGGTTATGGGCTTGAACTCTGGGCCTGGGCGCTGTCCCTCAGCTCTTCAGCTCAAGCTACCCCTGGAGCCATAGCCCCTCTTCCCATTTTCTAGTGGTTAACTGGAGACAAGAGCCTCACATTCTTTAGTGTTCCAGCTGGCTTTGAACTTCAATTCTAGCTTTCAGCCTCCTGAATAGCTAGGATTATAGGTATGAGCCACCACACCCGGCTTTAATACTAAATGTTTACATTCTAACATTAATTCCATGCATAGGCAATTGTCTGGGAACATGAAACAAGGGAATAAATTAAGAATGAAGAAAGCAAAGAGAAAAGGGTATGTCTAGTTTAAAGGAAATATTGTAAAGGATACTAGTGCTCATTATTTAAGAAGTTGAGGGGCCGGGAGTTTGGCCTAGTGGTTAAAGTGCTTGCCTAGCATGCATGAAGACCCGGGTTCGATTCCTCGGTACCACATATAGAAAAAAAGCCAGAAGTGGTGCTGAGGCTCAAGTGGTAGAGCTCTAGCCTTGAGAAAGTCCAAGGACAGTGCTCAGGCCCTGAGCTCAAGCCCAGGACTGGCAAAAAAAAAAAAAGAAGTTGAAGCACTTAAGATTCTATACAAAGATGACAAGCTACTGAGGCTGTCAAGCAAAGTAACATCTGTATTTAGCCATTGGGTAGAAGATGAGTTAGAAGAGGGGCCGGGAGTTTGGCCTAGTGGTTAAAGTGCTTGCCTAGCATGCACGAAGGCCCGGGTTCGATTCCTTGGTACCACATACATAGAAAAAAGCCGGAAGTGGTGCTGAGGCTCAAGTGGTAGAGCTCTAACCTTGAGAAAGTCCAAGGACAGTGCTCAGGCCCTGTCCTTTGCCCAGATTGGCAAAAAAAAAAAAAAAAGATGAATTGGAAGAGAATGAGACTAGAGGTAAGAAGATCACTTGGGATATTACAGTCATTATGATGAAATGACACCTTAACCAAAGTGGTAACAATAAAGACGCAAAGGTCTGTTATATGCAACAACATGGATGAACTTTTGAGGACACTGCATTAAGTTAAAAAAAAAAATCACAAAAATGCTGCATAATTCACTCCACTCAAAACACAAAGTATAATGAGTATAAAATAATTACCAGGTGATAACAAGAGGGAGAAATTAGAAATGTAATGGCTGCAGAATTGCAGGTTTGTTTGTTTATTATTTATTTATTTTCTGGTCCTGGGCTTGTGCTCAGGGTCTGAGCACTGTCTTTGAGCATTTTCAAGGCTAGCACTCTACCACTTGAGCCTCGGCACCACTTCCAGCTTTTTTTTTCTATGTATGTGGTATTGAGGAATCGAACCCAGGTCTTTGTGCAGGCTAAGCAAGCACTCTACCAGTAGGCCAAATTCCCAGCCCTCCTTGGGCTTTCTTGAGGCTAGATCTCCACCACTTGAGCCACAGCAACATTTCTAGCTTTTTCTATGCATATGATACTGAGGAATCGAACCCAGGTCTTCAAGCCTACTAGGCAAGCACTATACCATTAGGTCAAACTCCCAGCCCCAGAATGCCAATTTTGTAAGATGAAAAGGTTCTGTTTAGCTGGATGCAGTGGCTCAAGCCTTAATCCTTAGGAGGCTGAGATCTGAGGATCGCAATTCAGGATCACAGTTGAAAGCCAGCCTGGGCACTGAAGAACCTGAGACTCTTATCTCCAATTAACCACTAGAAAACCAGAAGTGGCATTGTGGCTCAAGGGGTAGAGTGGTAGCCTTGAGTTGAAGAGCTCCAGGGACAGGGCACAGACCCAGAGTTCAAGCCCCATGAATGACAAAAAAGGAGGGGAAGGAGAGAGAGGAGAAAGAGGAGGGGGAGAGGCTCTGTAGCTCTACTTTACAACAGTGTGAATATACTTGAAGAGGAGGGTGTTGTTTTGTTTTTGAGACAGGCTCTTACTGTGCTGCCTAGGATTGTAGGACTCAAGGGACACCCCCACTTCAGCCTCCTGAGCAGGTACAGGTGTGCGATTACAGGTGTGTTCCATTTTGGTTGATTATGCATCATTTAAAAAAAAAGTCAAAAACACAAATCAGATATGTTGATACATGCCTATAGTCCCAGCATTTGGGAGGCTAAGATAGGATTGCAAGTGTCAGGACAGCCAGGTAACCCAGTGAGTTAAAGTCCACTTTGGATTGCACAGCAAGACACTACCTCAAAAGAAGAACAAAAAAGATTGCAAAGGGGGGCTGGGAGTTTGGCCTAGTGGTAGAGTGCTTGCCTAGCATGCATGAAGACCCAGGTTCGATTCCTCAGTACCATATACATAGAAAAAAAAAGCCAGAAATGGTGCTGAGGCTCAAGTGGTAGACCTCTAGCCTTGAGAAAAGTCCAAGGACAGTGCTCAGGCCCTGAGCTCAAGCCCAGGACTGGCCAAAAAAAAAAAAAAAAAGATGCAAAGGGAAGTGTGAGTATGTATACAAGCCCATTGTAAAGCAATATTCCCTTGAATGAGAATTTCAAGTGCTAGCTCCAACTACTGACACACATGTAGTCTCTCACTCTAAATCAAGCAAACAAAGCCTTCAACACCAACCATGTATTAGTAAAGAAAACAGATTTGTAATACAAGCGAAGACAAATTAAATTATATTACTTCAAAAAGGCCAAGAACAGTGTTCAGGCCCTGAGTTCAAGCACCAGGATGGGCAAAAAAGAAAAGTAAATAAAGTTAAGTCTTAACTTGAGGGCCTTTCACTTGGCAAGGCAACTTAACATTCCCTTTAAGAAGGGCCCAATGGAAATACTTACAGGCCCATTCCTGGAGATGAGGAAGGGTGTTAAAGCAGTAAGTATAACACAGGAACAATATTATTATTAAGTAAATGTGATCTCATCCATCCAGAAACAGTTATGAAGAAAATGTGCTTTCTCGTTCTGCTCAAGTGTGTAACAACTCAGATAAAGGAAGCCAACCTACATTCCATAGAGAGAAGGAAATAATTTCTCCTAGTCTCTCTTTACAAGAGTCTGATAACCAACACAGCTAAAGGAACTTGTACATTCTTGCATCTCTTTTAGATAAAGGAAATATCAATGTCTTCTTTGAAATAAATGTCTTTCTGGTTGGATACCAGTTGCTACTGAGGAGAGCTGAGATGTTTAGGATCAAAGTTGCCATTCAATTGTGATTCTAAAACTAATTTTTTAAGGGTTTTGTTTTGCCAGTTTTGGGCTTGGACTCAGGGCCTGAGCACTGTCCTTAGGCTTTCTCAAGACTAGCACTCTACCAATTGAACCATAGCACCACTTCTAGTTTCTTTTCTATGTATGTGGTACCAAGGAATTGAACTCGGGTCTTCGTGCATGCTAGCCAAACACTCTACCACTAGGCCAAACTCTCAGCCCTGTTGTTATTATTAATTTTTTTTGAAGAGAGAAATCCTATTCATGTTGATAGAAGATTAGAGAATTAGCCCTGTGGACAGGCTACTGCATCTGACCTCAAAGCCAGCTACTAGGGCAGGAAAGTCCTTTTCAGTACTCGTTTCCAATTAACCATCAAAAAAAGCTGGAAATAAGCCAGGCATGAAGCCTCACATCTGTAATCCTAGCTACTCAGGAGGATGAGATCTGAGGATCACGATTCAAAGCCAGCCTGGGCACTAAAAGTCCAGAGATTCTTATCTCCAATTAACTATCAGAAAACCGGAAGTGGTGCTGTGGTTCAAGGGGTAGGGCAGTAGCCTTAAGCTGAAGAGCTCAGGGACAGTGTCCAGGCCCTGAGTTCAAGTCCCATGATGGGAGAAAAAAAAAAAGCTATAAATAGAGGTATAGTTCAAGTGGTAAAACATCAGCCTTGAATGAAAAAGCTAAGGGACAATGCCGTAAGTTTAAGCCCCAGCACTAAACTGTATCAGCAACAAATAAATCAGTGATGTGCTTCCCATTAGTTATGGCTTATGGGAAAAATACCTTATTCATCAGCAACAGCTTCTACCATATTATCTCCTATACACAGCAGGTGTACAGTAAGTGTTAAGTACAGTCAGGTAACACTCTTCCTGAGGTTCTGTTAGGTGCCACAAGCTCCATAAGAATTCACTTTCATTTTTGCCAAACAGTACTATTTGAAAATAAAAACTGAAGTATGGCTAAGGGGCTGGAATGCAGCAGTGCCTGCTCTCATCCCAGACTCATTCCCAGGAGCAAGGCTACCCTCTTTGACATACCTACTATTAAACATCTCCTGTATTAAATAAGAGGGAGCTACTCTCATTGAGTATGTCGTTCTTATTGCTCAGCAAGGGAAGCTAGCTTTGTAATCTTTGGCAGTAAAGTGTGTTGGTTAGCAAAAGCAGGTGCCAAGTCTGTCATACTTAATCCAGAGGATCTGGATTTACTTCTCCAGCTTTGAAAGTATGTTCTTGCCAGAAGGTGTATGTCCAATTCCATACTCAAATATTGTATTCTGGCTAAGAGTCTGACTCTTGCGTATGAATGCCATACTCCCTTGCAAAATACAATTTAGCAAGGTGTGACCTGCCACTGCTGGTCAAAGTCTCAAGAATTTGTCCAGAAAAATGTGACCCCTTTCCCACAAAATCTCACATAATCAAACATATGGCAAGTATTTAGGAAAAATAACCCTCTTAAAGTGGTATTTAACTAGAGGTCCCATATGCTTAATAGACCTAAGTGATCTGACTTCCCTCAGATTCCAGATTGAAAGAATTTACATAAAAGTGTTTCAAAATCTATCCACTTTCAACAACTACTATTACAAAACAAAACTTCATTCTCTATTTCCCTTGATAATACCTTAAAAAAAAAAAAACAAACACAAAATCATGAATCTGGTACAAAGTACGTAAAACAAGGAAGAAAAAGTCTTTAGCTCTCATTAGGTGTACCGTTTAAAGTAAAAGTCTCAGGTCCTTTTGTGCCTAGATTGGCTTTGAACCTTGATCCTTAAATCTCAGCCTCCAGAGTAGCTAGGATTACAGGCGTGAGCCACCACACGCCTTATGAAAAGAACATTTTTTATGTTAATGGGTTTGAACTCATGAGCCTAGGCATTATTCTTGAGCTTCTTTTGCTCAAGGACAGTTCTACAAGTTGAGCCACAGAGCTACTTCTGGCTTTTTTTTGGTACTACACTGGAGATAAGAGCCTCACAAACTTTCCTGCCCAGGCTGGCTTCAACCATGACTCTCAGATCTCAGCCTCTTAAATAGCAAAGATTATGTGAGCCACTGGTACCCATAGGAAAATTATAAAATTATAAAACTCTGTACTGTAACTTAATTTTATATTCTTTCCATCCAGAACATTTCTCCTCTATGATTAACATTTCTACTCAAAATGACTATTAACCAATACATCTATAATTCTAAGTAGTATGAACAATATTAATAAGCTTATACTACTTTTCATTTACAATAATCTGAGGCAAATTTCAGAACGGCTTTCCTAGAGAATACATGTTTAAAAAAATAAAGACATAGCTGGGTGTGGTGGCTCACGCCTGTAATCCTAGCTACTCAGTAGGCTGAGGTCTGAGGATCAAGGTTCAAAGCCAGCCCTGGCACAAAAGGACCAAATAAGAAACTCTTATCTCCATCTAATCTCTAGAAACCAGGAAGTAGGGCTTTGCTCAAGGGTAGGGTGGTAGCCTTGAGCTGAAGAGCCCAGGGACAATGCCCAGGCCCAGGGTAGGGCGGTAGCCTTGAACTGAAGAGCTCAGGGACAGCACCTAGGCTGCGTTCAAGCCCAATAACCCACAAAAAGAAAAAAAAAAAAAATTAAGACATGCTGGGCGCAGTGGCTGATGCCTGTAAACCTAGCTACTCAGGAGGCTGAGATTGGGAATTGAGGTTCAAAGCCAGCTGGGCACTAAAAAGTCTGTGAAACTCATCTCCAATTAATCCCCTGAAAACGGGAAGTGGCATTGTGGCTCAAGTGGAAGGGAGGTAAGCCTTGAGCTGAAGAGCTAAAGGACAATGTCCAGGCCCAGAGTCAAGTCCCACAACTGACCACCCAGGCCAAAGAAAAGGAAAGGGAAAAAAAAAAAAAAAAAAAAAAAGACCAATAAATAAATAAATAAATAGACTTTATATGCTGCAAAGAATCAATCATTTGTCATGACTAGTCAGGAAAATCAAGCTAAATTTTTTTTCTCTAAGTATTATGAATAATTAAAATTAATTGGGCTGGGCACCAATGACTCACATCTGTAATCCTACCTACTTGGGAAGCTGAGATCTGAGGATCATGGTTAAAAGGAAGCCCAGACAGTAAAGTTTGGGAGACTCTTAGATCTCTAGCCACTAAAAAGAGAAGTGGAGTTGTCGCTCAAGTGGTAGAGCATCTCTAGCCTTGAGCACAGAAGCTCAGGGACAGAAGCACAGACACGGAGTTGAAGCCCAGGACTGGCAATAATAATAAGTTATTATTAGATGATTATTAAATAGTATTTTGTTGAAATGTTTATATAAATAAAAATAATTTTTAAGTTATATATTTAAAATGGTAATAATTATGCATAACTTTCAATGCCTTAAAACAAAGTTATACACTAAGGTAATGAAAAAAGTTTGTAAAAGTTTTAAGAGCATAAAAGTATCAAATGATTAAATTTAACCTAATAACAAAAAGATACCAGAGTGGGGGGAAAAAAAACATAGTTTTATATCACTGATACTTCATCTAGGTTTTGTTATTGTAAAAAGGCACAGACTGACTCTTGTTTACTGGACTTGCTTGTTTCATTAACTAGCTGTTGCAACACAACCCTATTGGCTTTGATGGACTTTTTTTAATCTCTGCCAATACTTCACATTGCAATAAAACCCAAAATTTTCTCCAGTTTCCTCCTTAATTCCTATGAATTACAGCTACAGAGGACCTGGAGTTCTGTTCCTTTTATGGCTTTCCATTCCAAACTTACTTCTATACTTGGCTCAGCTGAACATTATTTGATAGTTACTTAGCACAGTTCTTCAATGACTGCAGTATTTATGAATTATATTACAATGCAAGAAATGAAGTTCTGCTTCCTGTGGAATTGTATAAGATCCATATATAATCACAAATTTTGAGGCACTCGTTTTTTTCTGCTTGTTAGTATTCAAGTATACACTCTGGATTCATGGGCTCCTTTATGACCACTGTCCTGAAAGGACACGTTGTTTCACCTAACCTCCAACCAGAATGTGTAGTGAACAGTGCTCAATAGGTCCAAGCCAGATGGCTACTGAAAAAGTAGAGAGTAGTGAGAAACATACAAAGTAAGATAGTTATTCATTCAAATATTTGCTTAACTTCTCACCTGGTATATTTTTTTAAGATTTGTAATTATGTAAATAGACTTGTCAGTTAATGACTAGTATCTGTAATTACTACATAACTGGGTGAAATCTAAATAACTACTTTTCCATCTCCACAGTGCAGGTTATACTCTAGAGAAGGGAGTACATGGGTGACAGTACCAAAAGCACCATTACTGTAGGCAACCATTCCTAACAAAACGGAGATCACAGTAGTAGCAAGATGGTTGAGTTTTTAAATTCTATAAATGAATTTCCTGGGGCCAGGAGTTTGGCCTAGTGGTAGAGTACTGGCATGCACGAAGACCAGGGTTTGATTCCCTGGTACCACATACATAGAAAAAAGCCGGAAATGGTGCTGAGGCTCAAGTGGTAGAGCTCTAGCCTTGAGAAAGTCCAAGGACAGTGCTCAGGCCCTGAGCTCAAGCCAAGGACTGGCAAAAAAAAAAAAAAAAGAATTTCCTTTGAAAGTCTAAGTTTATATGTTTAGGGAAAGGATGGATCTTTTCAAAGTATTCAATTACATTATTTAAATTCTAACTATCAGTGAGGTGGGTATTAATATTTTCATTGTGAAATGAAAAGGGAAGTGATAAAGTATTATTTTTTAAATATCCTTATTCATAATTTTAAAATTCTAAAAACAAAAATATATTACACACACATATAAACAAGCTCAGGGGAGGCTCAAGGAGAAGAGTGCCTATCTAGCAAATATAAGACCCTGAGTTCAAACAAAGGGATGGGGTGGGGGGTGGGGGGAAAAGTATGCATATTATACATATACATATATATACATATACACACACACACACTCTCTATGCATTAGCTAGACAGGTGCTATTTCAACTATGAAGGAACAAGTTTCTATGCTATAGACTAAAAGTCAAAATCTGAGCAAAATCTGCAATTTTAATAAAAAGTAAATGATAAACATAAATGATGTTAATACTTTGCCTAATCATGAAAAAACACATGAAGATGTATACATACAACTCTTATTATAAGTTATATGCTATTTTAATCATTTGTCATTTTAGTTCTCAAGACCATCCTACTAAGAACATACCACCATCACCTCTATGTTATAGATATGGAAACTGAGAGGTTAAGTAATTTGCCTCAGACTGAAATATGGCACGATTCTGGCTTCAAAGCCTGCACTCCTTACTATGCTATAAGACTGCTTCTGAAAACATTTAATATGGGCCAGGAGTTTGCCTAGTGGTAGAATGCTTGCCTAGTATGCACAAAGACCAGGGTTTGATTCCTTAGTTCCACAAACACAGAAAAAGCCAAAAGTAGTGCTGTGGCTCCAGTGGTAGAGCTCTAGCCTTGAGAAAGCCCAAGGATAGTGCTCAGGCCCTGAGGTCAAGTCCCAGGACTGGCAAAAATAAAATAATAATTATTTATCTGTAAAATATAAACTATGATCATTTTAAAGAAAAATAAAGCCAAATAATCATTCAGATTTGAAAAGTGTATTTTGATAAAGTACTTCACTTGAACATAAAGCAAAGGCAATAGAAGAAAAATCTAGCAATTACATTTGTACACATTTTCATGTACATAATCTCATCTACTTTTCACAGCTATATATTTATAAAGAACAAGTGTTATTTGTCCCACATTTTCTTTTCTTTTCTTCTTTGCCAGTCACTGTTGAGTTCTATGCTTGTTGTTTCTTCAAAATGTCATGAGAGCCAGAAAGGCTATGAAAACAGCCAGGCACCAGGGTATCACGCCTATAATCTTAGCTAGTTAGGGCTAACATCTGAAGATCATGGTTCAAAGCCTGTGTGTTTACGTGCATGCATGCGTGTGTGTGTGTGTGCGCGCGCGCCTACAAAGGTCCAGGGGCTTGAACTCAGAGCCTGGGCACTGTCTCTGAACTTCTTTTGCTCAAGGCTAGGGCTCTACCACTTAAACTACATCTCCACTTCTAGCTTTTCCTGTGATTAATTGGAGGCTAAAAGTACTATCCAGGCAAGGTGGCTCAGGCCTGTAATCCTAACTACTCAGGAGGCTGAGATCTGAGGATCAAGGTTCAAAGCCAGCCCAGGCACAAAAGGACCTGAGACTCTTATCTCCAATTAGTCTTCAGAAAATGGGAAATGGGGCTTGGCTCAAGGGTAGGGCAGTAGCATTGGGCTAAAGAGCTCAGGGATAATGCCCAGGCCCAGGGTTAGGGCGGTAGCTGTGAGCTGAAGCACTCAGGGACACACCCAGGCCAAGTTCAAGCCTCATGACCCACTACTGGAAAAAAAAAGCTGGATTTGAACCTCAGAGTTTAGCTTCCTGAGCAGCTAGGATTGCATGTGTGAACCACCAGCATCCAACCAGTAACAAATGCTTGGTTTACTGTCATACATTGAAAACTCAACACAGCTAGTTAAACAGAGTTTGGATAGAGGGTAAATTGATGCACAATGTGAACTGTTTACATATAAACCAAATTCTTATTTATCTTTAAGGAGTTGTACAAAGTAGTTGTCATTTAACACAGCAGTTTATAAATAGAAATATATATATATATATATATATATATATATATACGTATCTTGATCAATGTTGTCCCTCTCAATATTCTCATGAACCAAATCCTTAGTTGATTTTTTTCTAGACTTTACTGCATATTATCTGGCTGCTTTACAAAAGTAATTGAGAACAGTAAGCTTTTTAACATTTAAACCTAGAGTAAATGGGTAAGAACTACTAAGAGATGGCCTTAATTCAATCAGCCATTCTGTAAGCTCTTTTCCAATTCATCACTCCTGGATCCCTCCCATTATAAACCCCATATTCTGAAAAGATCTATATTATTAATTGATTTTCCAGGTTTTTCATTAAAGAAGTAACAAATAATCAAAACTAGCCATTATCTCATAGGATGCTGATAACTTTCAGCCATAACAAAGATATTTCACATTTTAATCCATTTTGTGGGGTTTGTTTTGTTTTTGTTGGTTGTGGGTTTGAACTCAGCACCTGGTGCTGTCCCTGAGCTCTTTTTCTGCACTATATCAGTTGAGCGACAGCACCCCTTCCAGTTTTCTGGTGGTTAATTAGAGTCTCATTGATTTTCTTGCCTGGTATTTTCAGACCTCAGCCTCCAGAGTAGCTAGGATTACAGGCATGAGCTAATTCTGTGTCCTTACTATGAAAAAAAAAAAAAAAAAGGCTAGTCTTTCATTAAATGGTGAGGTTTTCTTTTTCAGTATAGAAAACAACTTGTAGATTATCACTTAACACCTGTGCTAACTTAGTGATCCAGGATTCTATCATCAGCTATGGAGGTCAGTTTTGTTTTGTTTTTTATCACCTATGAAATATTTAGCCTATTATCACAGGCAAAGAGAAAGAACTTCACATGTTACACTTCGTAGTGAAGGTGCTAGCTGCATATATCAACAGTATGTTTTGTGGTAGGAACAAGGAAGGAAGCAGTATAATTAGTGAATACAGTAACCATAAAGTCTACTATTCAAATTCGGACACACACTGGCTTCCTGTCTACATCATCTTTTAGTTTGATTATCAGGAAAATGTGCTGCGTTAAAATATGTAAATCCTAACACATGTGTTCATGTCTTTCTTACCCCTGCTCTTTAATATTAAAAATACTGTTAATCAGTTATTTCATAACTACAAAATACTATCATTCAAAGCCATTTTCCCAAATATCTGAGTCAGCATGTATAAATTACTTCAACTCTATGGTCCCGCAGTTCAGTTGCCTCTATTGTATATAGAGTGATTTCACAGTTTAAGTACTCTCAACTTGAAGCCTGGAAGAGAACATGAAAGCCACTATCAACAGTGGTCTCACTGCTCTTGGAACATGGGATCAGGCTGAAGAAGAGCCACCAGACCAGATCTAAGAGGACTCCATGGAACATTCAACGCTGTCGGTGAGTTTGGGATTAAAAAAAAACAAAAACCACCGACCGTTGACTGTACCTTGGTATCCTTACAGACAACACAACATTTTCTGAAGCAAAGGTCTAAGCTGTACTTCATGTCACATGACATCACCTAAACTACTCCTGGGCCCTTGCTCTCCAAAGGTGGTCCAGTGAAATTTATTAAAGTTCCCCATCATATATTTGTATTGTCTGTTATTTGTTTTATATCTTTATTTTTATACTGTAATGTACAGAGGTGGTTATAGTTACATAGGTCAGGCAAAGTACTTCTATTTGGACAAGATCATCTCCCTTGCAATCTTTATTATTTTTTAACCAAAAAAAAAAAAAAGGTATTTTTAATGACGTAGAGAAAGCTCCATGTTAAGAACTAACATACGCCAGATGCCAGTGGTGCATGCCTGTGATTCTAGCTACTCAGAGACTGAGATGTGAGGATCATAGTTCAAAGCCAGTCCAGTCCAGGCAGGAAAGTCCATGAAATTCTTATCTCTAATTAATCACCAGAAAAATCAGAAGTGGTGCTGTGGCTCAAGAAGAATACTAGCCTTGAGCACAAAGAGGCTTAAGAATAGTGCCCAGGCTCAGAGGCCTACAAAAATAAATAATTTTAAAAGATTGCTGAAAGTATTATCTGGAGAAACGGCACAGCCACGCTTATAAACCTAGCTACACAGAAGACTGAGGTAGGAGTATCATGGCCAGAAGTCAGCCCTGGGCAAAAGCAAAACCCTAGATGCCTAACTAAAGTAAAAAGGGCTAGAGTATGGTTCAAGTAATCAAATCTCAGTACTAGCAAAATAAAGTCATTGGTTTGGGGATAAAACCTAGCCAAATATTTTATTTCCATTTCTTTCCATCCCTTCAAAACTTTGTTTTAGGGGGCCGGGAGTTTGGCCTAATGGTTGAGTACTTGCCTAGCATGCACGAAGACCCAGGTTCAATTCCTCAGTACCACATACATAGAAAAAACCCCAGAAGTGGTGCTGAGGCTCAAGTGGTAGAGCTCCAGCCTTGAGAAAGTCCAAGGACAGTGCTCAGGCCCTGAGCTCAAGCCCAGGACTGGCAAAAAAAAAAACAAAAAACTTTGTTTTATGATTTAGGGGAAGATTTATCAGCCAAAGTTGTCCGATGTGTACAAAACTGTTATTGCATTCCCAATCCAATTACGGTTATGTGACAAAGTTTAAGTATTAAGCTGCTCTCTTACTATGTCCATCTCTACATATGTTTATTAAACACTAAATTCAAGGAAAAAGTTAACTCAGGAGTCAAAAAGATCCGAGGAATCTTGGCTTACCCTTCTAGTAGTCTGCCTCTAAACACTATCTCACACATAAACTGGAGGGCAAGAAAACCTATGAGTTTTGAGATTCAGTGACTTAATAAACAGAAAATGCTCACTATATGTAGCTATTGTTTAACTGCAAATATAATCTGTGATAGTCTGCCTTGAAAAACTACCTATACTTCTGGGTTCCAAACAGGAATAAAAATGGTCCCTAGGCTCTGGTTTATGGACATTAACACTACTACTCTATCACTGCATGTTTCAAACTGCCTATAAGGTTCTCCAGAACTGCTTTCCTTCTCAGTGTTTCCATCTTTAAGAACTACTCAGAGCCAGACATTGGTGGCTGGCGCCTACAAGCCCAGCTATTCAGGAAGCCAAAATCTGAAGATGGTGGTTCAAAGCCAGTTCAGGCAGTAAAGTCCATGAGACTCATCTCCAATTGACCACAAGAGCAGAAGTGGTGCTGTAAGCTCAAAGTGTAGAGGGTTAGCCTTGAGTGAAAGGGCTCAGGGACAGCATCCAGGCTGAGTTCAAGCCCCATGACAGACCAGAAGAAAAAGAAAAAAAGAACTCCTCAGCTCTAGTGTCAAAGTTTCCTACAATTAACCATATAGACAACTGGTTACTATGACATATGTAGAAAAAGAGAAGGCAAGAATTGAGAAGGACCAAAGCAACTTCACCAACTGGAAATACTGATGGCTGCACTCAACATTCATTGCTGTCGGTGGGTTTGAATCTAAACTGACTCACTGATCAATGAATGCAAACTGCGGACCAAACAACCCAAGAAAGCAAGAGGATACCCAAGATACAGACCAGAGTACATCAGCTACTACTCTGAGTGGTACTAAAGTGGGACTATTTATTTGGATCTAATATGGAAAAACTCTAAATTCCTAGTTTTCTATTTTCTTTATAATGTTCTAGATTTAATGAAACTATACTCTACAGCTAGAATATTTAAATGATATACCTTGGCATCATATTTAAAAGCCAATACTTTCATAATTTCTAAATTAAAGAGAATCATTAAAGAGAATTTGACTTAGTGGTAGCATGCTGGCCTAGCATGCAAAGACCTGGGTTTGATTCCTCAGTACCATATACATAGAAAAGCTGAAAGTGGTGCTATGGCTCAAGTGGTAGAGTGCTAGCTTTGAGGAAAGGCTAAGGAGAGTGCGTACGCCCTGAGTTCAAGCCCTAGGATAGCAAAAAACAAAACAAAACATGCATTTATTACAAATTCAAATATGTGTGTGTATGCGTGTGTGTGTGTGTGCATAGAAAAATCACTGTCCAAATCAATTCATTCCTTCAGTGAAAAAAAATCACAGAAACTTTGTATTTTATATTATTTTTACTAAAACAGTATCATAAACTAAGCACATTCTTGAAGCCTTGTCTATCTAAACAAAAATAATTACATATGTACATTAGAGAGTATATGTATGATAGCTTAAACAATTATGAGCTCTTCTTCTTTTCTAGCTTTGTTTTGTTTTGGGTGCTCTTGGGGCTTTGAACACAGGGCCTGGGTGCTGTCCCTGAGTTTTTGTGCTCATGGTTAGTATTCTGCCATTTAAGACACAGTGCCACTTCTGGCTTTTTTGGTAGTTCACTGAAGATAAGAATCTCACAAACTTCCTGACGACGCTACCTTCAAACCACAATACTCAGAATCTCAGCCTCCAGAGTAGCTAGGATTACAGGTGTCAGCCACTAGCACCTGGCTTGAGCTTTTTTATTATTATTATTTTTTCCGTAGTGGGACTTTAACACTGGCCCTGAGCGCTGTCCCTGAGCTCTTCGGGTCAAAGGAACTGCCCTACCCGCTGAGCCACAGTGTCATTTTTGGTTTTCTAGTAGAGAATTGAAGCTAAGGGTCTCATGGACTTTAGTGCCCCAGCTGGCTTTGAACCAAGATCCTCAGATCTCAGCCTCCTGAGTAGGTAGGATTACAGGCATGAGCCACCGTGCCTGGCTTTGAGCTCATTTTTTAAGACTATATACTGCTCTACAATCTTCTTTTTCATTTAGCTAATATTTAATAAGGAACATTCACATCTCTCACACCCTCCTCATTCTTTTGAAGATACATAACTTAGTATGAATGCCTGATTATTACCATTAAAATGTTCTCTAAAACTCTCTTTTGACCAAACCTGATAGTCTCATTCATTCTCATCTTGGAATATCCAATGTTTCTTGAAATAGCTATGCTGCTGTTGCTTTTTTTTTTTTTGGTGGGTCATGGGGCTTGAACTTGGCCTGGGCATTGTCCCAGAGCTCTTTGGCTCAAGGGTATAGCCCTACCCCTGGGCCTGGGAGTTGTTCCTGAGCTCTTCAGCTCAACGCTACCACCTTACCCTTATGGCCTATGCTTCTAACTGTAGCTAACTGAGAGGCTAACTTTGGGAGAGTAACTTAAAGGCCAAAAGTTCAGCAGATCCCATCTCAAACAAGTTGGGGGGAATTTTTTCTTTTTAAGTTGAGTTCATTCCAGCTACACAGAAAGCATAAATATGCAAACCAGGAGTTAGACCTAGTGGTAGAATGCATGCCTAGCCTGCACCAAGACCAGGGTTCAATTCCTTGGTACCACATACATAGAAAAAGCCAGAAGTGGTGCTGTGGCTCAAGTGGTAGAGTTGTAGCCTTGAGAATGCCCAAGGATAGTGCTCAGGCCCTGAGTTCAAGCTCTAGGACTGGCCAAAAAAAAAAAAGGAAAAGAAAAGAAAAGAAAAAAACTTTTGGTTTCACTGAGGTTTTTTACTGTTTTCCTGTTTATTTCACTAATTTCCATTATTTAAAAAAATGCAAGCATTACAAAAAATAAAATTGTTCCTATAAGCATAGTTTTACCTGCATCCCCAAAATTTTCACTTGCTGTATTTTCTCTCTTTTTTTTAAATTTAACTTAGAAATACTTTCAGATATAACCATAATCCCAACTACTTGGGAGGCAGAGGGAAGAGGAGACTGAGAGGATCACAGTTCAAAGAAACCCCAACCCAAAAATTTATAAAACCACACCTCTACCATTAAAAGGTGGGTATAATGTGAATAGGAAGATCAAGCGTAGAACAGCTGGGACTAAATATCTAAAAAAAAAAAAAAAAATTTACAGTGATTGTATATAGAGATTCCCTTCTTTTTTCACATATTTATTGTAATTAATAGAAGGGTTACATTATATTCACCAGACAGAAGGTACATTACTTCACATACATTGTTACCCTTTCAAGATTCCCTTCTTGAACACTTGTTTAATATGTCACTTAAAATATGATGTAAGCACTCAGGGGGCTAAGACAGAAGGATGGGTAGTCTGAACTACTTAGGAAGACTAACTTAAAAACTGGTATCAGTGATTGCTTTAGAAAAGGGAAATGAGGATCTGGAGAAAGAGACAGAAAGGAAACTTTTTTTGTATATCTTTAAATGTCTTCTGAAATGTTTGCCCTTGGTGTGAATTACCCATTGAAAATAAAAAGTAAATGAAAACTAAAAAAAAAAAAAAAAAATCAATGTTAATAAATTATTTAATAAAAAAGGCAAAAAAATTAAAATAACTAAATCAAAAAAGGGCTGGAGCTAAATGATTTTTTTTAATTGTAAATATCTGAGGAAATACAACCTCACCTTCTTCTGTTGGATTAATCAAGTGTGTCAGCATCATTTAGTAAATATTCAAGCTTTACTACCCGTTCTTTAATACCTACTTGTCCATAAAGCAAGACTCCATATACACACAGACATTGTGCCATGGTCTCTATTTGATCACATCATCCCATTTATCATTGCTCTTTATGTGATCCCCTGCACTACAAAAATAAATGAATAAATAATAAAATCAATCTCCCAAAAAAGGGCTAGAGATATGGTTCAAGTGTAAAATCACCAGCCTAGTGACTATGAGACCCTAGCCCAAACCCCAGTACCACACACACACACACACACACACACACACACACACACACAATTATCTTATACTTTCTTGTTTGATTTGTAAGTGTGTAAGATACATATCTCTTTGTACAGATTTTTTAAATATGACATATTTCTTTCTGCTATAGAGCTATAAATTAGTTTCATTATAGTCACAATATTGTTTGATATGAGCTTAAATGTTATTTTCTGGAAAACTGTCAAAAAATGTTATGTTAAACTTATAATGATGATGAATGTATTTTATAACCCTCTAATTTTGCCTAATTAGTGATTGCTGAGAATGGGGTACTAAAATCTACAACTATTATTAAACAGTATATTTCTCATTTGTCAGGTTTTATTTTATACTTTTGTTAATTTAATTTTTTTTTTTTTTGCCAGTCCTGGGCTTGAGCTCAGGGCCTGAACCCTGTCCTTGGACTTTCTCAAGGCTAGAGCTCTACCACTTGAGCCTCAGCACCACTTCTGGTTTTTTTCTATATATGTGGTACAAACCCGGGTCTTCGTGCATGCTAGGTAAGCTCTCTACCACTTCGTCAAACTCCCAGCCCCTACATCATATTTCTGGTAATCTTTTGTTAGATATATTTTCATATGTTTTCCTCAGCTATTTTTCTTTTTGTCATTATGAAATGTTTCTTTGTCTAATTATATTTCTTGTCTAAACTGATTAATATAGTCACTATAGTTTTTAATAGCAAAAATACTCCAATAAACATTATAGATCCTGTTTGCATGTTCTTGTATAATCCTTTTACTTTCAAACTATTTATGTGTTTCTTTTTTATTTATTGGATCATAGGCTTGAATTTGGACTGGGCGCTGTTCTGAGTTCTTCAGGTTAAGGCTACCACCCTACCTCCGGGCCTGGATGTTGGCCTAGAGCTCTACAGCTCAAGGTTACCACCTCCAAGCCCCACGTCCCATTTTCTAGAGGTTAGATGGAGATAAGAGTCTCAAGTCCTTTTGTGCCTGGGGTGGCTTTAAACTTTGATCCTCAAATCTCAGCCTCCTGAGTAGTTAAGATTACAGGCATGAGCCACTGTGCCCAACTTTGTTTTGGTCCTTTCTTTAAAACTGTTTCTCTGAAATATTTTTAGTGTATCATTTTAATCCCGGTTTAATTTTTTTGCTATATAATTCTGGTTTTCTTGGGCTCACAATCCTGCCTCAGCCTCCCAGGAGTAGATTACAAGTCTACACCACCACACCAAGCTTGATTTTTTTTGTACCAGTCCCAAGCTTGAACTCAGGGCTTGTCCTTGAGTTTTTCGCAAGGCTAGTGCTCTACCACTTGAGCCACAGTACCACTTCCAGCTTTTTTCTGTGTATGTGGTACTGAGGAATCAAACTCGGGACTTCATGCATGCGGGCAAGCACTCTACCACTAACTGGACCAAGCCCTTGGCCTGCCCAGCTTGATTTTATTTCTTAAAAATTAAGAGAGTAGCCAGGAACCATGGGCTTATACCTGTAATCATAGCTACTCAAGAGGATGAGATCTGAGGGCACAAAAGTCCTGAAACTCCTGTCTCCAATTAACCACCACAAAACTGGAAATGGAGCTGTGGCTCAAAGTGCTAGCCTTGTGCTGAAGAGCTCAGGGACAGCGCCCAGGCCCAGAGTTCAAGCTGACAGAGAAAAAAGGGGGGTAGGGGGGAAAGGGAGAGAGAGAGAGAGAGAGGGAGGGGGGAGGGAGGGAGGGAGGGAGGGAGGGAGGGAGGGAGAGAGAGAGAGGGAGGGGGGGAGGGAGGGAGGGAGAGAGAGAGAGGGAGGGGGGGAGGGAGGGAGGGAGAGAGAGAGAGGGAGGGAGAGAGAGAGAGAACGAACAGACAAGAGAGGAGAGAGGGGACAGCCAAGAGAAGAGAGGAGAGAGACAGAGACAGAGGGGGGGGAGAGGGAGAGAGAGGACAGACAAGAGAGGAGAGAGAATGGAGGGGGGGAGGGAGGGAGAAAGAGAGGACAGACAAGGGACAAGACAGACAAGAGAGGAGAGGGAGGGACAGGCAAGATGGGGGGGGGAGAAGGGAGGGAGAGAGGAAAAGAGAGGGAGAGGAAAAGAAAGGGAGAGGAAAAGAGGGAGAGGGAGAGAGAGGACAGACAAGAGAGGAGAGATTAGAGGAGGGGGGGAGAGGAAGGGAAAGGGGGGCAGGGGAGGAAGGAAGAGGGAGATGGGGGAGAGGGAGAGAGGGAGAGAGGGAGGGAGGGAGGGAGGGAGGGAGGGAGGGAGGGAGGGAGAGAATAAAGCCAGATTGAAGTGCCTCACCCCTGTAATCCTTGCTACTCAGGAAGATGAGATCTAAGGAGGTTCATAGCCAGCCCAGGGAGCAAAGTCCATGAGATTTTTATCTCCAGTTAACAACCAGAAAACCAGAAGTGGTGCTAATGGCTCAAAGAGGTAGTGTTAGCCTTGAGAGCACAAAAGAATTCAATGACAGCGCCCAAACTCTGAGTTCAAGGCCTAGAACCATCAATAAATAAATAAAAATTAAAAGAAAAAAATATAGAATTTCTTATGGATTTGTGTTTCCACCTGGTGTCATTTTCAGCCTGCAGAACTTCCTTTAGTAGGTCTACCAGCTAGAAATTCCTGTGTGTGTGTGCTTTGTTTTGTTTTGTTTTAACCAGTCCTGGTGACTGAACACAGGGCCTGAGCACTGCCCTTAGGCTTTCCTCCAGGCTAACGCTCTACCACATGAGCCACAGCACCACTTCCGGCCTTTCTATGTATGTAGTATGGAGGAATCAAACCCGGGTCTTTGTACATGATAGGCAAGCACTCTACCACTAGTCCAAACTCCCACCCCCTCCCTTATATTTTTAATGTGGGAATGTCTTCATTGTGCTGTCATTTTGAAATAATTTTGCTGGATACAGAACTTTTAGGAAAGTATTTTTTTCTTTTTGCACACTGAATGTGTTATCCCACTGCCTTCAGGCACCTATTATTTTAGATGAGAAGTTAGCCATACATCTGATTATTAGTAGTACATACTGAGTCCTTTTCTTAGTACTTTGAAGACATTTTCTTCATTCTTGTCTTCCAACATTTAGCCTCAAATTAATGTATACTTTACTACACTTGGATGAACTAGGTTACATTATTTCCTCAAATATTTTCACTCCTCTGATTCTAATTGTAGACACAGTACTATCCCTCATTCCACAGATTCTGTTCATTTTTCTCCTTCACTTCTTCCTATGAGTTCACCCATTCTTCTACTACCTCAAATAGGTTACTGGATTCCTACTTAATTTTTCACTTCAGCTAAAGAAAAAAAAAAGGAAGAGGAGAGGGAGGATTCAACATTGAAACAACTCAGAGATAGTTGCTATTAAATGGTTTTCCACCCACCTCCTTTGCACAGATGGGAGAAGGAGGGAAGGTCTGTGAATATTTTGAAAACTGAACGTTTAAAATAATGTGATTCATAAGGCTGAGGGAGATTATTAGTTCAACCAGTATGAAAAACACAAAGGTATCTGCTAACACCTGTCCTCGCAAAAATGTAAAAATAAGTCAGCCACCCAGTGGCTCATGCCTGTAATCCCAGCTATTCAGAAGGCTGAGATATGGGGATCATGATTCAAAGCCCTGGCAGAAAAGTCCCCATGAGACTCTTATCTTCAATTAACTACTCAAAAACCAGAAGTGGTACTATGGTTCAAAGCACTAGCCTTGAGTAAAGGAGTTCAGGGACAGTGCCAGGCCCTGAGCTCAAGCCCCATGACTGACAGGAAAACAAAACAAAACAACAACAGAAAAGTAAAAATAATGTGCTATGGTGATTAAGATAAATTTGTCTTCGTTTAACTATCTTTTTAGGAATAAATGTGTTAAGTCTGTCTCTTCAGCACTAAGCACTTGATAGTGCCAGGTTTTATTAGTCCTCTTTTTTTCTTATTTTGAAGACTATAGAAATAATCTGCATAGTTTACTATTCAAAAACTACTTAGCTGTGGAGTTCATCATCTTGAACCCTTTCACTCTTGGCTGTTGGATATATAGGAAAACTTAGGTTCACACAACTTTCTGATGCTCATAAAAACACAAGTCAAAGCCAGATGCTGTGGCTCACACCTGTAATCCTAATTACTCGGGAGGCTAAGATCTGATGATCAAGGTTCAAAGCCAGCCCAGGCACAATTAATCACTAGAAAACAGAAAGTTGGGCTGTGGTTTAAGGGTAGGGAGGTAGTGTTGATCTTAAGATCTCAGGGAAAACACCCAGGCCTAGGGGTAGGGCAGTATCCTTGAGCTGAAGAGCTCAGGGATAGCACCTAGGCCCAGAGTTCAAGCATGCATACACACACACACACACACACACACACACACACACACACACACACACACAGGCAATTCCAAATATCTGGATACTTTATGAAACCTGTGGCTGCCTAGCTTCCCAGACCTCCCTTAAAAAGTCCTAGCTAGTCTGTTTGTTCTCTGTCTCAAATAGAACTATAACCTTAGGCTGGCAGACTTAAATGTCCACCATTTCATCACTTGCCACCAAGAACATCATTTTTCTGAGGTGTGGGGGGTGGAGGCTTGAACTCTGGGCCTGGGCACTCTCTCTGAGCTCTTCAGCTCAAGGGTAGCACTTTACCACTAAGCTATAGCACCACTTCCAGCTTTCTGGTAGTTAATTGGAAATAAAAACACCTCACAGATTTTTGTGCCTGAGCTGGCTTTGAACCCCGATCCTTAGATCTCAGCCTCCTGAGTTGCTAAGATTACAGGTATAAGCCACCAGCGCCCAGCAAGAACACCATTCTTTAAAATAAATTCATATTTCTTTTGGTTGCTAGGGACCTGGGGCTTACAAATGCTAAGTACAAACCACCATTGAGCTATACCCTTAGTTCTCAAGGCAAACACTTTTAAATGGTACTCACTAACCACTTTTTTTTTTTTTTTTTTTTTTGCCAGTCCTGGGCTTGAGCTCAGGGCCTGAGCACTGTCCTTGGACTTTTTCAAGGCTAGAGCTCTACCACTTGAGCCTCAGCACCACTTCCGGCTTTTTTCTATGTATGTGGTACCGAGGAATCAAACCTGGGTCTTCATGCATGCTAGGCAAACACTTTAACCACTAGGCCAAACTCCCGGCCCCTAGCCACTTATGTTTGAAAATGAACTACACAATTTGTGGGTGAGGACGGGAGAAAAAACTGGGAGACAGTGATTGAAAGGATGACAATGTAACTATAACACTTCCATCTTATCACCTTCGTAATAATAATTTAAAACCCTGATCATTAGGAGCTGGGAGTATAGCTTATAAAGCCTTAGACTTAATTGCCAACAATGCAAAATAAATAAAACAGGTAACAGTTACTAAATGTACTGATAAGGAAATGTGCCAGATACCCAATAAATTCTTGTTTGATTAAAACTTATTCACATTTTTATTATCATTATTTTGTCGGTAGTGGCACTTGAACTCTGCCTGGGCACTGTCCCTGAGTTCTTCAGCTAAAGGCTACTGTCCTACCCCTTGAGCCACAGCACCACTTCCAGTTTTCTAGTGGCTAAATAGACTTTAGTGCCTGGACTGGCTCTGAACCCCCATCCTCAGATCTCAGGGTCCTGAGGAGCTAGGATTACAGGCGTGACTTCCCACGCCCAGCTAATACCCCTGAAATTCTGAAGGTTTGTTGTACTATTTTGCAAAAAAAAAAATGTATTTTTCTGCTTTGTGTAATTGTGCATTTTTACAAGTAATGTTGATTATTTCCCAAACTGAAGCCAACCTAACCTTTCCAGATTTCAGTTGGGAAATACTGCCACCTAGTGGACTAAGTGGGAATACATCCCAGTGGATTACCACAAATAATTATCTGGTCAAGAAGAAACCTACAGGAGCCGGACATGGTGGCTCATAAGTGTAATCCTAGCTACTCAGGAGGCTGAGATCTCAGGATCAAGGTTCAAAGCCAGCCCAGGCACAAAAGGACTTGAGACTCTTATCTCCAAATAACCACTAGAAAACGAAAGTGGGGTTTAGCTCAAGGGTAGCCTTGAGCTGAAGAGCTCAAGGACAGCACCCAGGCCCAGAGGTAGGGCGGTAGGTAGCCTTGAGATGAAGAGCTCAGGGACAGCACTCACGCCAAGCTCAAGCCCCATGACCCACCAAGAACAAGAAGAAAGAAGAAACAAAAACCAAGAAACAGGACGTTTAAGATTGAAGTGCTCCTACTTCAGCTAGAAAACTAGCTGAGTGGTTCATGACTACACAAAAAAATATACAAATCTACACAAAATGAATCCTCTGGCAGTAGTATGGCAAAGACATAGGCTTTGGCCCTTATGAATATAACCACACAAAAGAACATTGACAGGCTGAATTTCGCATGATATGAAAATTATATCCACATGAAATTTAACCCAGAGGCTAGTTCAGGATTCAAAAGCAGCCTATGTAATTTAATTCATTAGCAACAGGAGAACTAGGCACAGTGGCTCACACCTGTAATCCTAGCTCTGAGGGGCTAAGAGCTCAGCACAATGCCCAGGCCTAGAGTTCAAGCCCCATCACACACACACACACACACACACACACACACACACACACACACACAGAGTCAAGATACAGAAATAGTATTTGAGGAGTTTGATACCAGTCATGACCCTCCCAGAAAAAGATGACAGCAAACTACAAATAGAACGAAACCAACTCAAAGCTGATAAAGAGTACCCACAAAAAATCTAGTTTGCCTATGTCAAAATTGACAAAACTTGTATAGTGGCTATAATCCCAGCCTGGAAGACTGAAACAGAAGAACTATGTACTAGAAGCCAGACTAGAGTTTGCCTCAAAAAATACACGCAGGGGCTAGGAGTTTGGCCTAGTGATAGAGTGCTTGCCTAGCATACACGAAGACCCAGGTTCAATTCTTCAGTACCAGATACATAGGAAAAAGCCAGAAGTGGTGCTGTGGCTAAGTGGTAGAGCTCTAGCTTTAAGAAAACCCAAGGACAGTGTTCAGCCCTCAGCCCAAGCCCAGAACTGGCAAAAAAAAAAAAAAAAAAGGGGGCCGGGAGTTTGGCCTAGTGGTTCAAGTGCTTGCCTAGCATGCACGAAGACCCGGGTTCGATTCCTTGGTACCACATACATAGACAAAAGCTGGAAATGGTGCTGAGGCTCAAGTGGTAGAGTGCTAGCCTTGAGAAAGTCCAAGGACAGTGCTCAGGCCCTAAGCTCAAGCCCAGGACTGGCAAAAAAAAAAAAGCACACAGGCATGCAAATCAATTCCTAGTAAATTCCTAGTAAAACAGACCAATAAGCCAGTCGCAGTGGCTCATACCTGCAAACCTATCTACTCAGGAGGCTGAGATCTGAGAATCACGGTGCAAGCCAGCCCAGGCATGAAAAAGTCTGTGAGACTCTTATCTCCAATTAACCACCAGAAAACTGGAAGTGGCACTGTTGCTCAAAGGATAGGGCGGTAGCCTTGAGCTGAAGAGCTCAGGGACAGCGCCCAGACCCAGAGTTCAAGCCCCATACACACACAAAAAAAATAGACCAATAAAATTAAGACCACTGGGCCAGGAGTTTGCCCTAGTGGTAGACTGCTTGCCTAGCATGCACCAAGACCAGGGTTCAATTTCTCAGTACCACAGACATAGAAAAAGCCAGAAGTGGTGCTATGGCTCTGGTGGCTAGCCTTAAGGAAAGCCCAAGGACAGTACTCAGGCCCTGAGTTCAAATCCCAAAACTGGCATAAAAAGAAAAAGAAAAAAGTAAGAGCCAAAAAGCCTTTTATTTTCCAATGCAACCTATGTCCTTATGAATGCTGGGAAAAGAACAGTCTTTCAGAGCCGGGAGTTTGGCCTAGTGGTAGAGTGCTTGCCTAGCATGCATGAAGACCCGGGTTCGATTCCTCTGTACCACATACATAGCAATAAGTCGGAGGTGGTGCTAAGGCTCAAGTGGTAGAGCTCTAGCCTTGAGAAAGTCCAAGGACAGTGCTCAAGCCCTGAGCTGAAGCCCAGGACTGGCCAAAAAAAAAAAAAAAAAAAAAAGAACAGTCTTTCAGCATATATAAATGAAAAAGAAGGGGGGGGGGTAGAAGTTTGGCCTAGTGGTAGAGGGCTTGCCTAGCATGCAAAAAGACCTAAGTTTGATTCCTTGGCACTACATACATAGAAAAGCCAGAAATGGTTTTCTGGCTCAAGTGGTAGAGCGCTATAGCCTTGAGAAAAGCCCAAGGACAGTGCCCAGGCTCTGAGTTCAGTTCCAAGACTGCCCCCAGGAAAAAAAATAAATAAATAAAATAAATGAAAAAAAAAAAGTCTACATGCAAACGAATAAAGCTCAAACTTAGCTTGTACCAAAAACCCAAAAACTTAATTCAGTATTAAAAACAAATGTAAAAGCTAAAACTATAAAACTCTCAGAAAACATGGGAGAAAGGCTTCATGAAAGTGGACTCAGCAGTGGTTTCTTTGCAAAAAACATAGGCGACAGGCGGGGTTGTAGAGAAAAAGGAACCCTACTACACTGCTGGTGGGATTGTAAGCTAGTTCAGCCACTCTGGAAAGCAGTGTGAAGGTTTCTTAAAGAACTGAAAATTGACCTTCCCTACAATCCCGCCATACTACTTCTGGGCATCTATCCTGAACATCATAATCCAAGGTATGATAAAGACACCTGCTCAGCTATGCTTATCTCTGCACTATTCACAATAGCCAGGCAATGGAAACAATCCAAATGCCCTACTGCAGAGGAATGGATACAGAAAATGTGTGTGTGTGTGTGTGTGTGTGTGTGTGTGTACACAATGGAATTCTACATAGCCAACATTCAAGATAAAATAATGACACTCGCAGGGAAGTGGATGAATCTACAGCGAATCATGTTGAGTGAGACAAGTCAAGACCAAAGGAACAAAAGGCGCATGGTATCCTTAATATGTGGCTATTAGATCCAAACAGTATAACAGCAATGACTCAATATTTCCTTGAGAAAGTCCAAGGACAGTGCTCAGGCCCCAAGCTCAAGCCCAGGATTGGTTAAAAAAGAAAGAAAGAAAAGAAAAGAAAGAAAAATTCTGGTCAGAGATCAAAGCTTTGTGAGACCCCTCTTAAAGAAATAAAAATATGAGCAGGCATGGTGGCTCCCACCTGTAATCCTGAAATCCTAGAATGGCAGTTCAAAGCCAGCCTGGGTACTAAAGTTGGATAAGCTCTTATCTCCAATTAACTACCAGATGCTGTGACTCAAGGGATAGGGCAGTAGCCTTGAGCTGAGGAGCTCACGGACAGTGCCCAGGCCCAGAATTCAAGTCCCCACCCCCTAAAAAATTAAAGTAAAAAGTGGGTTGTAAGCTGCAGACAGTGACTCATGCCTGTATTCCCAGCTAGAGAGAAGGCTGAGTAGCTTTGAGGATCGTGGTTCAAAGCTCGGGTACTACAGACTATGAGACTCTTATCTCCAATTAACCACTAGAAAACCAGAAGTGGTGATGCTGTGTATGGTGGTAGCCTTGAGCTGAAGAGCTCAGGGACAGTGCCCAGGCCCCAAGATCAAGCTTTAAGACCGACAAATTTAAAAAGTGTGTTGCAGAGGTACATGCCTGTCATACTCGCTGAACAGGAGGATCAAGGTCCAGGCCATCCTAGACATGAGACCTTATTTTAAAAATAAAGCAGAAAAGGCTAGGAGCATGGCTTAAGTGGTAGAGCACCTGCTTTTTGCAAGCAGGAGGCCTGAGTTTATACCCTATTACTGCCAGAGAGGGAGAGAGAGGATTTGGGGGGTGGGGGAGGAATAGAGAAAGGGGAAGAAAGGGAGGAGGGGGAAGAAACCCTACCTATAGAATTAACATCAAATCTGAACCCCTCCCCTCCCTAAAATTTAAGAAACAATAATATTCTTATCACTTCTTACCATACCAAAATATTAACCAGTGCAGAAAGAAAAATAAATAGGTCATAAATATCAAAAATTGTAACTGTCTTTATTTGCAAATATGAACATAAAAATTCCCAAGGATTTATTTTTAGAAGTTACTAGAACTAGTAAACTAATTTAACAATATCATAAAACATAAACAATATACAAAAATCAATTGCATTTCTATGTGCTAGCAACAATTAGCAAATAATGTTTTAAAACAATTTATAATCACATTAAAAAGCAAAATACTAAGTCTAAAATAAGATGTGTAAGAACTCAATATTGAAGTTGTTTTAAACATTCATGAGGAAAAAAAATGAAGGCAATAAATAAGTAAAAAGGTACACTGAGTACATGGCTTAGGACATTCTCCACTAACATAAAGATGACAAATTCTTGTGTTGAAGAAACTCAGAGGTAGAGTGCTTTTCTACCAGGCATAAGAGCCTGTGTTTGATACTCAGAATAGGTAGACAGACAGACCGACAGACATTTTGGGGGCAGACTGGTGTTCTTGCTAGGTAAATGCTCTACGACTTGAGCCGCCCCTCCAAGTCAAAAAACACCAACTCTCAAAAATGATAAGTTATCAAGGGGCTGAGATCTGAGGATCAAGGTTCAAAGCCAGCCCAGGCACAAAAGGACCTGAGACAATTATCTCCAACTAACCTCCAGAAAACAGAAGTGGGAATTAGCTCTAAGGTAGGGCGGTAGCCTTGAGCTGAAGAGCTCAGGGAAAGCACCCAGGCCAAGTTCAAGCCCTACGAGAGACTCACAAAAAAAGATAAGTTTGTGCAAGTAAAAATAATAAATGTCAGGAAGCTTTGTGACTGAAAAGAAGATGAAGTAGCCAGGTACAGATAGCTCATTCCTGCAATCACAGATAATCAGAAGGCTAAAATCAGAGTATCAGAAAAGTTCAAAAGAACCAGCAAGCCAGGCATGGTAGCTCACGCCTGTAATCCTAGGTACTCAGGAGGCTGAGATCTGAGGATTGCAGTTCAAAGCCAGCCCAGGCACTAAAAAAATTCCAGGAGACTCTTATCTCCAATTAATCAATAGAAAATGGGAAGTGGGACTGTGGCTCAAGGGCAGAGAGGTAGCCTTGAACTAAAGAGCTAGAGCTCAGGGACAACACCCAGGCCCAGTGGTAGGAGGGTGAACCTGAGACAATTATCTCCAACTAACCCCTAGAAAACAGGAAGTGGGAATTGGCTCAAAGGTAGGGCAGTAGCCTTGAGCTGAAGAGCTCAGGGACAGCACCCAGGCCCCATGACCCACCAAAAAAAAAAAAAGAACCAGCAAAATGCCAGATAGGAAGTATGTTCAAGTAGTAGCACAATAGCCAAGATCAAGAAAGTAACACAAAGAGGAACTGAATTGAAGCCCCAGAACTGAAAAAAAAAGGGGGGGTGGGTATTTGGGGGATTTAGGCTGGGACCAGAGCGTGGCCTAATGGCAGAGCACCTGCCAAGCATTCATGAAGCCCTGGGTTGATTCCTTGGTACCACATATGCAGAAAAAGCTGGAAGTGGTGCGGTAGCTCAAGTGGTAGAGTGCTAGCCTTGAGAAAGCCCAGGCCCTGAGTTCAAGCTCCAGGACTGGCAAGCAAAAAAAAAAAAAGGAAAAAAAGAAAAAAAAAGAATTAAATTTTAGCTGGGTGCTGGTGGCTCACACCTGTAATCCTAACTACTCAGGAGCCTCAGATTTGAAGCTCACGGTACCAGCCCAGGCACTGAAAGTGGCAGAACATTAGCCTTGAGCTGAAGAGCTCAGGAATAGTACCTAGGCCCAAAGTTCAAGCCCCACATCTGACCACAAAACAAACCAAAAAAAAAAAAAAAAGAATCAGGGAATTTTATGAAGGGATAGGGTTTCATCTTAGTAGAATATGCATTACACAGGTCAGTGCATTTGTAAAACTGCTTTAGTTTTACACCACTTTATATTTTATGTTTCATTTTATATGAATTCCTACATCTTTAAGACAAAGACATCTGCCACTTACCAGCTGTGTTACCTTGTCCAAGTGTTAAACTATCAGTTTCCCCATCTGTAAAATGGAAAGAACAAGAGATGAGAACCTCATAGAACTGCCAGAAAGAAGAAATAGCATTTTAATGGAATCAGCAAACAGTAAATGTTCACTGAATATTAACCCAAAAAGAAGTTAAAATTTTTCTGAAAGAAGGCTGGGAGTTTGGCCTACTGGTAGAGTGCTTGACTAGCATGCATGAAGGCCCGGGTTTGATTCCTTGGTACCACTTACATAGAAAAAAGCCAATAGTGGTGCTGAGGCTCTAGTGGTAGAGCTCTAGCCTTAAGAAAGTCCAGGGGGAAAAAAAAAATTCTGAAAGAAGACACAGAGTAATAATAACAGCTAAGGGCTAATGATTTACACGTTATCTCTTTTTATTATTAGTTTCATGGATTTTTCACGACTTGTCTGTGGTTACTCAGAAAGGCCATAAAGTGGAACTGTGAAGACACAAACTTCTACTTATGTGTTCTCCACTGCACCATGCATTCCACGTCATTTTCTGCTGTTAACACTGCAACTGCCAGAACAGTCAAGGTCACATGAGAAGTTACTGAAGGCTACCTTTATTCTTTATATTCTAACTCTTAATAGACTCTGCAAAGGTCTGATGGCTTGATTATTGAATAGAAATACAGAGTAAGGAAAAAGCTTAAAATGCTATTGTCTAGGGTCTTTCTCTGTTATTGAATTTCAACATAGTTGCTAAATACTTGAGAACATTCATTCCATTTATACAGAACAATTTCAATCTACAAGAAATTTTAATATAAAACCTCAGGCTAAAGCCTGAGTGGATACATTTAACAAAATAGCCTTGGAATCTTGGCAGCTGAAATTAGAACCAGAAATTTATCTTACATTATGTGTCTTTAAGTTGGATACCAGTGACTCATGCCTAGCTACTAAGGAAGCTGAAATCTGAGGATCAAATTAGAAACTAGCCTGTCTAGGAAAATCCATGAGATTCTCTTCTCCTATTAAGTCCCAAACGGCCAGAAGTAGAACTGTGGCTCAAAGTGACACAGCAGCAGGACATAGTTACTAACCTAGGAAGAAAGCCAACAAACTGGGAGATCTTTACCAGCAAAATCAGACAAAGGGCTAATATCCAACACATACAAAGAGCTCAAGAAACTCACCCCTCACAAACCTAATAGACTAGTCACTAAGTGGGCAAGAGAGCTAAGGAGAGACTTCTCAAAATAAGAGGTAAGAATAGCAAAGAAACTTCATCACCCCTAGCCATAAAGGAAATGCAAACCAAAACAACTCAATTCCATCTCTCCACAGTTAGATTGGCCAACATGGAGAATTCAAACAGTAAATGTTGGTGGGAAAAAGGAACTCTACTGAACCATTGGTGGGAATGCAAACTAGTACAACCACTCTAGACAGCAGTCTGGGGGTTCCTCAAAAAACTAAATGTAGCTGGACACCAGTGGCTCATGCCTATAATCCTAGCTACTAAGGAAGCTGAGATCTGACAGATCTGAGGATTACAGTTCAAAGCCAGTCCCGGTATGAAAGTCTGTGTGATTCTTATCTCCAATTAACCATCAGAAGTGGCACTGTAGCTCAAGTGGTAGGGCACTACCCTTGAGCTGGAGAGTTCAGAGACAGCACCAAAGCCCAGAATTCAAGCCCCATGACCAACAAAAAAACTAAATGTTGATCTTCCCTAAGACCATGCCTCTCCTGCACATCTACCCTGAATATAGTGAGCCAGGATATGATAGTGACAACTGCACATCCATGTTCATTACTATACTATTCACATATAATCAAAAAATGGAAAAAGCCCAGATGCCCCACAATAAAATAGTGGATCCAAAAAAATGTGATACCTACACACTGCCTATAGATAGATAGAGATTTATGGTACCTATACACATACCCATACCAATAGAAAGAATAAAACAATGTCATTCAACAGGAACTGGAACTAGAACAACTCATGCTAAGTGAGGTAAGCCAAGCTCAGAGAGACAAATGGCCCATGTTCTCTCTGCCATGCGGAAATTAGATCTGAAATATACTGGGATATAAATTACACAGGATTCTAGATATTCACAGAGAATAAGACCAAAAAGACCAAAAGAGGATTTTTTTTTTTTGCCAGTCCTGGGCCTGAACTAAGAGCCTGAGCACTGTCCTTGGGCTTTCTAAAGGTTAGAGCTCTACCACTTGAGCCACAGAACCACTTCTGGCTTCTTTTTCTTCTATGTATGTGGTACCAAGGAATCAAACCCAAGTCTTCGTACATGCTAGACAAGCACTCTACACACTAGGCCAAACTTCTGACAGCAAAAGAGGATTCTTTTAGGAGAGACACACAAAGGCTCAATGCCCAAGTGCTATATTTATATAAAATAATACATATTTATTGAAGTGAATTTCAAGATATGGAAACAAGAGATCCCTCTTTTTATTTTATTTTTTTTTGTCGGTCATGGGACATGAACTCTGAGCCTGGGCATTGTCCCTGAACTCTTCCAGTTTTCTGGTGATTTAATTGGAGATAAAGAGTCTCAGGAACTTTTTTAGTGCCTGGGCTGGCTTTGAACTGTAATTCTCAGATCTCAGCCTCCTGAGTAGCTGGGATTATAGGTGTGAGCCACCCCACCTGTGAGCTACCCCACCCAGCAGGAGGTAGCTTTAATCTACACGTCCCTCCACTCCTGATGTGTTTGCCTAGCAGAGAGAAACACTTTGGTATCATACATTGAATTCAAGTACTTTTAAAAATTTTTAAATGAAATAAAAATGTAAAAATCTCTCTTGATCAATATTTACTATATGGTATTCCCACGGGGAGGGGAGGGGGACAAGCACTACACCCTTGCCAGCCTTTGGAGTTTCTCTTCATTCCTTCTTATTCATCCATTACAAATCTCCAGACTTAGATGTTCAAGCATTCCCTGCACCCACTAAAGATAGTTACAGATGTCCAGGACGATTCAAGAACCCAACAACTCCCTTTGAATGCAACTATCTTTTCAATTGTAAACAAGGGCTGAATCCCACCAAATCAGTATAAACTCTGCAACAGGGGCAAAGGTCAAGGAGATGAGAGTTTAGCCTAAGCTCCCACCACCCCCACTAGGTTCAAAAGAATCCTTATCAGAAGGAACTAGCAGGCAAAAGGCCACATTTAAGAGACTTGATTCACCAGTGATGTGACAGATTTGATTAAAGCTTTGGAAGCAGCTCTTGGAATTGTCATGAACACAAAATAACTAAATCACTAAGAGAATGTTGAATCACTAAGAGAATGTCCTGCAGAAACAAAGAGGGGGATGGGTCATAGGGATTCAAGGAGAGAAATCAAGGGAGATTTGTGTCCTTATCTTATTTTGCGTTAGGAACAAACTTGCCTGAGAAGTGAAGTAAACCTAGATAAACCTTAGCTACAGAAGCTATCTTTGGGAACCTTGTCCACAATGAATTATTCATTTTGTATCCAAAATCATTCTAATATATGTAGACCATGCTCATAACACTTCAAAAAGTCTTTATTCATTCTTTAGCACATAAATGACTATATATGTTACAATTTATCATATGTTCCTCTATCCCTTTTTCATTTATTTATTTATTTATTTTTGCCAGTCCTGGGCTTGAGCTCAGGGCCTGAGCACTGTCCTTGGACTTTCTCAAAGCTGCAGCCCTACTACCACTTGAGCAACAGCACCACTTTCAGCCTTTTCTATGTATGTTGTACTGAAGAATGGAACCTGGGTCTTTGTGCATGCTAGGCAAGCACTTTACCATGAGGCCAAACTCATAACCCTGGAGACTGATTCTTTATAGATGCTAGGCAAGTGTTCTATCACTGAACTACACTATTAACATGAGACTTGTTAAAATCAAAAGAGTTACAACCAGGATAAATTAGTTAAAATAGGGGCTCTGATAATGTAGTTCACTATGTCCCTTAGGGTAAACGATTTAACCTCTTCAATTTTCATCTACAAAAATAGGGACTTTTTTCCCAACAATTTTTGTGTTTAATTTTTTAAAACACATGTGGCCAGATGCTCTAATTCTAGCGACTCAGGAAGCTGAGATCTAAGGATCACAGTTCAAAGCCAGCCCAGGCAGAAAAGTCTCCAATTAACCACTCAAAACCCAGAAGTGGAGCTGTGGCTCCAAGTGGTAGAGCAATATAGCCCTGAGCAAAGAGCTCAGGGACTGTGCCGAGGCCCTGAGTTGAAGCTCCACAACAACAACAACAACAAAAAAAAAAAAAAAAAAAAAAAGCACATGAAGGAGCCAGGAGTTTGGCCTAGTGGTTAAAGTGCTTGCCTAGCATGCACGAAGACCCGGGTTCGATTCCTTGGTACCACATACATAGAAAAAAGCCGGAAGTGGTGCTGAGGCTCAAGTGGTAGAGTTCTAGCCTTGAGAAAGTCCAAGGACAGTGCTCAGGCCCTGAGCTCAAGCCCAGGACTGGCAAAAAAAAAAAAAAAAAAAAAAAAAAAAAAAAGCCAAACAAAAAAGCACATGAAGTACTTCGTGTATAGTAAATATTAGCTACTATTATATGATAAAAAACACCTTGAAGTTTATAGTTTATATCTGCTTTTCTGACTAAACCAGAGTCTTTAAGACAGAAACTATATTCTTAGCATGGCAGTCAATGTAGTAAGGAAGAAAAGTTTAATAGTACTAACTGGCCAGGTCCTACAAAAGCAAAACTTGAAACTAGGTAAGGTTATATGACATATCCTTCTGACAACTACCGAATAGAAGCAAAGTGGCTGGTACATAAGGAATACCAAATAAATGTTATTTTCCTTTTTTTTAATTTTTGTCGGTTTGAACTCTGGGTGTTGTCCTTGAGCTTTTCAGCTCAAGACTACCACCCTATCCCTTGAGCCACAGCACCACTTTCCATTTTCCAGTGGTTAACTGGAGATAACAGTCTCATGGACTGGACTTTAGTGCCCAAGCTGGCTTTGGAACTGTGATCCTCAGATCTCAGCCTCCTCAGTAGCTAGGATTACAGGCATGAGCTACCATGCCTGGCCTTTCATTTTATTTATTTATTTATTTATTTATTTATTTATTTATTTATTTATTTATTTATTTATTTTGCCAGTCCTGGGCTTGAGCTCAGGGCCTGAGCACTGTCCTTGGACTTTCTCAAGGCTAGAGCTCTACCACTTGAGCCTCAGCACCACTTCCGGCTTTTTTCTATGTATGTGGTACCAAGGAATCGAACCCGGGTCTTCATGCATGCTAGGCAAGCACTTTAACCACTAGGCCAAACTCCCGGCCCCTCATTTTATTTTTTATTTATTTACTTATTTATTTGCCAGTCCTGGGCTTGGGCTCAGGGCCTGAGCACTGTCCTTGGACTTTCTCAAGGCTTAGCACTCTACCACTTGAGCCTCAGCACCATTTCCAGCTTTTTTTCTATGTATGTGGTACCGAGGACTCAAACCCGGGTCTTCGTGCATGCTAGGCAAGCACTTTACCACTAGGCCAAACTCCCAGCCAATCATGGGGCTTGAACTCAAGGCCTAAGCACTGTCCCTTAGCTTTTTTACTTAAATCAGCACTCTACTTTGAGCCACAGTGCCACTTCTAGTTTTCTGGTGGTTAAATGGTGATATACATCTCATAAACTTTCCTACCAGTGCTGGCTTTAAACTATAACCCTCAGATCTCAGCCTCCTGAGTAGCTGGGATTACAGGAGTGCGCCACTGGTGCCTCACTAGTTATTTCCTTTTCTTTACTTGATTTTGATTGTTAACCTTTAGTTTACATCTAGTATTTAAATGAATATAAACTTCTAAAATAAAAAAATTATGATAGTTTTTACAACTATGAATAAACTCAGTAGGACATGGGACATAATGCTGCATAGAATAATGGCTACTCTAGGTGCCGGTAGAATGCTTGCCTAGCGTGCACAAAGACCAGGGTTTGATTCCTCCGTACCACATACATAGAAAAAAAGCCGAAGTGGTGCTGAGGCTCAAGTGGTAGAGCCTTGAGAAAGTCCAAGGACAGTGCTCAGACCCTGAGCTCAAGCCCAGGACTGACCAAAAAAAAAAAAAAAAAAAAAAAAGAACTTATGGCTACTCCATACATCAGTGTATGACTACAAAATGTACAAAAGGTAGAGCACTTGCCTAGCAAGCCCAAGAATATGACGTTCAAACTTCCATGTCATTAAGTTTAAAAAGTCACCAGGCGCTGGTGACTCATGCCTGTAATCCTAACTACTCAGGAGGCTGAGATCTGAGGATCACGGTTCAAAGCCAGCCCATGCATGAAAGTCCATGAGATTCTTATTTCCAGTTAGAGATAAGACCAGAAGTGGTTCTGTAGCTCAAAGTGGTAGAGCAACACCCTTGAGCTGAAGAGCTCAGAGACATCACTCAGGCCCAGAGTTCAAGCCCCATGACAACAACAACAACAACAAGTCTCCTTGAGATCCCAAAATACCTGAAAGTGAAATAAAAGCCAGAGCAAGATAGTGTTAGCAAGCTGATAAGCTGTCTTCATATAAACTCCTCTTAATCTTGTGTGTTTATCCCGCATTATACACAAATCCCCCTTTTTGGTGGATGTATTCCATGGATGATATGAGAGACCAAAGATTAAATTTTCAAAGCTCTATCTCCCCTTCTGCCCCCAAAAGCTCTATTGTTTGTTTTTTGAAAGACAAAAGCAGCTTTAATTATATTTACATCCAACAAATCTTTTTAGGAACAATCTCCCTACTGAACAGTTTAGGAGCAAGATGGTAAGGCATTCCCCAAGTTAGAGTGGACAAAAAGGATTAGAACCAAAAGAAATGCTAGTTCTTCTTTTAAAACCAAATGAACAAGCCCAGTGAGTGTGGTGGCTCACTCCTCTAATCCTAGCTACTCAAGAGGCTGAGATCTGAGAATTGAGGTTCAAAGCCAGCTCCGGCAACACAAAGCCTTGGGACTCTTATGTCCAATTAATCATTAGAAAACAGAAAGTGGGACTGGAAGTGGGTCTGTGGCTCCAGGAGTAGGGTGGCAGCCTTCAGCTGGAGAACTCACGGACAGAGCCCAGGGCCAGAGGTTCAAGCCCCATGACCCATAAAAGAAAACAAAACAAAAAAAACAACCTCATATCTCTTTCTAAGGTGCTAGGCAAGCACTTTACCACTAGGCCCCCTATGCCATTGTTTTTTTTTTTTTTTTGCCAGTCCTGGGCTTGAGCTCAGAGCCTGAGCACTGTCCTTGGATTTTCTCAAGGCTAGAGCTCTACCACTTGAGCCTCAGCACCACTTCCGGCTTTTTTTCTATGTATGTGGTACCGAGGAATCGAACCTGGGTCTTCATTCATGCTAGGCAAGCACTTTAACCACTAGGCCAAACTCCCAACCCGCCATTGTTTTTTTATGTGTTTTTTTTTTTTTCATTGCTAGTCCTGGGGCTTGAACTCAGGGTCTAGTAACTGTCCTTGGGTTTTTTTCAAAGCTAGCACTCTACTACTTGAGCACCAGCACCACTTCTGGCTTTTTCTATGTGTGTGGTTCAAAGGAATCAAATCTAGGACAACTTCATACATGCCAGGCAAGCACTCTACCATTAGGCTATGCTCCCAGCCCTACAAGTGTTTTTAAAGTGGAAATGACTCATTTTTCCTCTATGTTTTTTACTGTATCTTACTTTGTGCATTAAGCTCAGGGTCTTGTACTTTCGAAGGAGCTCTGACACTAAGGCATACCTCTACTCTCTTTTTGTACTGATTTTTTCTGAGACAGGTTCTCAATTTTCCTAGGGTAAAGAACCTGGACAGTTACTCTGCCACCTATTCTTCAATTCCCACTGTAGCTAAGATGACAGGCATGTGAAACTTGGAGTTCTAACCCCACCCAGTACAATCAATCAATCAATCAATCAACCAACCAACCACAGCTAAAAAGCTTCTAATTATCCTGTTTAATATTCAAATACTTGCTTTCTTTTGGACAGTATAAGCTGAACATCAGACAAGAACCAATATATAAGGGCTGGGAGTTTGGCCTAGTGGTAGAGAACTTGTCTAGCATGCACAAAGACAGGGGTTCAATTCCGCAGTACCACATACACAGAAAAAGCCAGAAATGGTGTGGTGGCTCAGGGTAGAACACTAGCCTTGAGGAAAGCCCAAGGACAGTGCTCAGGCCCTGAGTTCAAGCCCTAGGACTGGCAAAAAAAAAAATCATCATAAACCAAAAAGAACATTCATCTTCAACTCTGTAAGCTCAATTAAAACAAATATTTTCAAATTTACTCAATGTTTACTCTAGATATAATTATTTTAGGATATTAGCAAATAAAAAATGAAATTCATGTATATACATCAAAAATTGATGAATATATTTGCTGAAATAGATGGTGAGAGACAAAATTGTACTAAGGAGGGAGAACAGCTGTTGCTAATCCAGCTATTTCCCCTTTGACCCTCAATGTGCCCAATAAGTGAACAGTATCAATTGTTTCCCTACATTATGTGCTGTTAACAATCCCTGAGAGGCATGAAAGGAATTAATAATTTAGCCTAGAAAGCTGACAGCCTTTATTGGGGAACCCCCTGTCTATGGGACAGAAATCAGAGCAAGAGCTATCCTAAAGTCACAGGTCCCTTTACTGTTCCTATTTTATAGCCTAATTGGCCCCCAAACATAAATCAATTATTTCTCCTGTTTTAAGCAACAATGAGTTCTATTCTCAAACTTCCCTTGTATCAAGTTGGTCCTTGTTCTCTTTTGAGTTTTATAGCTACATGGTAAACATGATGGCTAATGAAAAAAACTTGGGGAGCAGGGCAAAGTAGGGTTATTTGGAAACAGAAGCACAGAAAGGTTATGCTGCTGTGAACTTCTCTTGACCTTTGACTGCCCTTGTTCCAAGCTTATGCTAATGGGCATGGTATAAGGACACTTCTTGTAGAAATGAACTTAGCCTGAACCTGTGCCATAACATTGGACTCCAGGAAGTCCAGGAATCATAGGAAGCAGTGTGAGCAACAGCTTATATTCTAAACACAGCTGCCAATCTGCTCCAACAGAAAAGTTTAAGTGAAAGGATATTGAATGGGATAAAGTATAATCTTAACTAGTTCTAACACATCTTATCTGCTGACCTAAATTTGCTGTCTACAACAACTGCTAGGAATTAATGGAAATTAGTTGCAAATATATTTCCTGTTACAAAATTAGCAAGTATAAACAGACCTTCTCCACGAGGAATTCTGAGGTGAGAGACCTTAGGCTTCTTAATTCCTAAGTTACAACAAAGAGAAATCCCTATTCTTCTCCATCTAATGTGCACAACTCAGAAGGGTTGACATAGGAATATTCATTCCTGCTTTAGAACAGACAAAATTTTCAGTATCAGAAAACAATTTAACACATATGCACAGCTAATCTGAGTGTAGAGGTTTACAATAACTTAGTAGAGCTTAGGGTGTGTATTTGGATCCCAAGACTGCTATCAACTGAAGTGATAAATTTTTACTTTTATCTTTTTTTTTTAGGTACTAAAGATTGAACTCAGGGCCTTGGGCTTACACTCTTATACATATCATTTGTGATATGCTTCCAGGCCCTTTTTGCATTATTTAAAGTATGGTCTCCCTTTATGCCTGGACTCATGGACTATATATAATCCTCCTACTTGTACTTTCCCATGTTACTGGGGATGACAGGCATATGCTACTGCACTCAATCATTGTGCTTGCTCTGGGACTGGGATAACAGGTATATGCCAACAAGCCTAGACATTGGCTGAGGTGGGAGTTTCAAGAATTTCTGTTTCCTGGTGGGGGAGGAACCCCTCCCCCACAATCCACTACTCTCCACCTCCCAAGCAGCTAGGATTACAGGCCTGAAACACCATGTCCCAAGTTTATTTATCATTATAATTGAATTAGTTATTTCAAGAAGAATGAAAGTACTATCAACTTTCTTTTTTCTTTTTTTTGCCAGTCCTGGGCTTGGGCTCAGGGCCTGAGCACTGTCCTTGGACTTTTTTCTCAAGGCTAGAGCTCTACCACTTGAGCCTCAGCACCACTTCTGACTTTTTTCTATGTATGTGGTACCAAGGAATTGAACTCGGGTCTTCGTGCTTGCTAGGCAAGCACTCTACCACTAGGCCAAACTCCCGGCCCCGTACTATCAACTTTCTAAAGATAATAGTTATTACTTAGAATACTACTTTCATATGCAAGTAAAATTTTAAAAAGAAAAGACTATCTTACACTATATATGTATATTTTAATTAATTTATTTTTTTTTTTGCCAATCCTGGGGCTTGAACTCAAGGCCTGGGCACTGTGTCCTTGGGCATTCCTCAAGACCAGGACTCTACCACTTGAGCCACAGCACAACTTCCAGCTTTTCTATGTATGTGGTACCAAGGAATCAAACCCAAGGTCTTCATGCATGCTAGACAAGCACTCTACCACTAGGCCAAACTCCCAGCCCCACATTGTAATTTTTAAAGACAAGTAAATTTTTGGTGACTCCCATTCTATACATATAGGTAAAAATTATGGTTATTCTCATAGGCTAGAAAAATATGTAAATCTTATCTGGTGAGATATCTAATGTAGAAATGTTAAAAGACCTAAAATGACTTTACTCCAAAAAAGAATAGAGCAAGAACTACACAATCATTTGAACAACTCTGGAGTCTAGGACTGGGCAAAAGAAACACATAGGTAGTGTCTTACAAACTCAGTTTTCAATTGTTTGCTAAATAGCAAATTATCCTTCTTAAAGTTTAACATGCTTCTAAACCAGATGCTGATGGCTCATGTCTGTTATCCCAGCTATTCAAGAAGCTGAGATTTGAGGATTGCAGTTTGAAGCCAGTCCAGACAGGAAAGGCCAATTTGACTCCAATCTCCAAGTAACCACCAAAAACCCAAAAGTAGACCAAGTGGTAGAACACTTGCCTTGAGCAAAAAAATGCTAAGAGACAGTGGCCAAGCCCTGAGTTCAAATTCCTGGACTGGCACACACACACACAAAAAAGTTTCTAAGGAATGAATCAAGAAACTAATTAGGGTCAGGAATTTGGCCCAGTGGTAGAGTGCTTGCCTAGCATACACAAAGCCCTGGGTTAGATTCCTCACTACCAAACACATAGAAAAAGCCAGAAGTAGTGCTATGGCTCAAGTGGTAGAGTTGTAGCCTTGAGCAAGACCAAGGCCCCAGGACTGGCAAAAAGAAAAAGAAAAAAGAAATGAAACAAATGAAACAAATTGACTTTACCTTTTCTCCTCCTGCCTAAGAGAATGGAAAATAGTGTATTTATCCAAAACTATTGACATTCTAGAGTTATAGATGTAAAACAGATTCTGAACTTTGTGTTTATGTTCCAGTACTGAGGCTTAAGCTGAGGGCCTTTCACTTGGCTTTTTTGCTCAAGACTGGCACTCTGACACTTGAGACACAAACAGCTCCATTTCAGACTTTTGCTGGTTAAGTGGAGATAAGAGTCACGTGGGCCTTTCCTACCAGGGCTCGCTTCAATCCACAATTCTGAGATTTTAGCCTCCTGAATAACTGGGATTACAGACCTGAACCATCAATGCCTGGTGAAATTTTAAAATTTATAACTTCCAAAAAAGACAAATCTAGCTGGGTGCAGTGGCTCAGGTCTGTAATCCTAGCTACTCGGGAGGCTGAGATCTAAGGATCTCGGTTTAAAGCCAGCCCGACTAAAAAGTCCGAGAGGCTTATCTCCAATTAATCACCAGAAAACTGAATGGTGCTGTGGCTCCAGGGGTAGGGCAGAAGAGCTGAAGAGCTCAGGGGTAGCGCCTAGGCCCAGAGCTCAAGTCCTACAAGGGGGGGGGGGGAAAAAAAAAGACAACTCTGGTTGAAGTCATAAAGAAGCTGCCTAGCAGACAATAAATTCAAAATCCAGTACCATAAATAAAAGACAATTATCATTTGACCTTTTTTTTTATTGTTGTTGGCTGTAGGGCTTGAACTCTGGGCCTGAGCTTTGTCCGTGAGCTCTTCAGCTCAAGGCTACTCCCCTACCCCTTGAGCTACAGTGCCACTTCCAGTTTCTGGTAATTAATTGGAGGTAAGAGTGTCATGGACTTTTTTTTTATTGCCCGTGCTGGCTTTGAACCATGATCCTCAGATCTCAACCTCTTGAATAGCTAGGATTACGGGTGTGAGCCACTACACCCGGCTCATTTGACCTTTTATTATTAAAAAATTAAGGTCTGTTCACAGAGAAAACTCAAATATCTTATTTCTCACAATTATAACCATGTCCTCAAACACTGCACAATACAGTGGGAACACAGGAAATTCAAATGACTATGAACAAGACTTACATGATCCTGAAAAATATCATTGAACTGAACTAAACTTTTTTTTTTTTTTTTTTTTTTTTTTGCCAGTCATGGGCTTGAGCTCAGGGCTTGAGCACTGTCCTTGGACTTTCTCAAGGTTAGAGCTCTACCACTTGAGCCTCAGCACCATTTCTGGCTTTTTTCTATGTATGTGGTACCGAGGAATTGAACCCGGGTCTTCGTGCATGCTAGGCAAGCACTCTACCACTAGGCCAAACTCCCGGCCCTGAACTAAACTTTTGAAACAGTCATTCGCATATCTTAACCTTACTGACTTTCAAGGACAGGAGCTTGTGATAGACAGAGTGCTTATTTAATGAGGCCCAGAGTTCAAATTCTATGTGGCCAAAAAAGAAAACTATAGATGAAAATGTCTTACAAATTAAACTGATAAAGGTTATTCATTATAAATTTCTAAACAAAATTTAATCCTTCTTTGAACTAAACTGTCAAAACTAGACAATATTTTTAAAAAGTGGTTATGAGCATGCAATTATACATGTGTATCAATGTGGTTTCATTGGAGGATAGAGAATACAGCAAGGAATTGATATTAATATGAACTTTCACAAAATCAACAACCTATTAAATGTATACATATTGGCCCTTGAAAAATATTTGGAAAAGAGCAGGGCATAGTGGCTCACTCCTGTAATCCTAGCTACTCAGGAGGTTGAGATCTGAGGATCACAGTTCAAAGTCATCCCTGGCACTAAACACAGTGAGAATTTTTTTTTTTTTTTTTTTGCCAGTCCTGAGCTTGAGCTCAGGGCCTGAACACTTGGACTTTCCCAAGGCTAGAGCTCTACCACCTGAGCCACAGCACCACTTCTGGCTTTTTTCTATATATGTGGTACTGAGGAATTGAACCGGGCCTTCATGCATACTAGGCAAACACTCTATCACTAGTCCAAACTCCCCATCCTAAACACCCTAAAAAGACAGCATGCCACTTCTGAGCCAACTAAATAAAGCTTATTAATGACACCTTTAGTAATACATTTATAAATATATATTTACACTATTTTCTTACCAACAAAAATTCAGAACTTACTAGTGCCTGGATCCAGCTCTGTCAATTCATCCTGACAGAAACCTAAAGAAAAAAAACAGTAGGATGGAAAATATTATGATTTGTAAGATACTCCGAGCTAAATAAAAAGACTGAAAAAACAAGAGCTATGACTCAATATTTGTGTACCCAATGCTATGGACATAGTATTGGAAATGGAAACACAACTACACAGACATAAAAATTTATGACTGAACAGAGATAATGTTTAATTACATAGATTAATACGTATCTATGACATACAAACCCTCAGCCTAATTTTAATTATGTTCTAAAATCTAAGTGCCTGTGATTGTATATATAGATTCCTTTCCTTAATACTTGTTTGTTAAACATGCCATTTGAAATAAGATGAAAAATCAATGTTAATAAATTCTTTAATAAAAAAATATTGAAAAAAAAAAGTATCAGATGGTGTTACAAACTTCAGACTCAGAAGTCAGATTGATTTGTGATTCAATTTGAATCCTCAACATAACCTTTAACTACTATTTCTGTCTGAGTTTCCACGTAGCCAACTTAAAACATAAAGGGAGATAATAGTACTTACCACAGATGCAAGAGTACAAACTGAAAATCTTTTTTTTTTTGGTCGGTCTTGGGGCTTGAACTCAGGGCTTGAACAGTGTTACTGGGCTTTCCTCAAGGCTAGCTCTCTACCACTTGAGCCACAGCACTACTTCCAACTTTTTCTATATGTGTGATACCGATGAATCAAACCCGGGTCTTCATGCATACTGGGTAAGCACTCTACCACTAGGACAAACTCCGGCCCTAAAAATCTTTTTTTTTTTTTTTTTTTATAGTATTTTATTGTTGAGGTGATGTGTAGAGGGGTTTACACTTGCATTCGTCCAATTTAAAATCTTAAGCAGGAGCTAGTGGCTCATGCTAGGATTACAATCCTAAGAGATCTGAAAATCAACAAAGAGTAGAAAAGTCCAGAGGCTCTCATCTGTAACCAGCAAAAAGCTAGATGTGTGGTTCAAGCACCAAGCTTGAGTTGAAAAAACCAAGGGAGAAGGTAAAAGTCCTCAATTCAAGCCCTAGTTCTAACACACCCAAATAAACAACAACACAATAATCACAAGGATGCCCAAGTCAACTGGAATAAAAATTCATAAGTAAATTACAATTTACTTAATACCTGTCATGTTCTACAATGTTATGAATTATTTCCAAAAAGAAAATAAAACTAAGCTGGGAACCAGTGGTTCACACCTGATATCCTTGCTGAAATCTAATGATCATAGTTCAAAGCAACACCAGGCAGAAAAGACCACGAGACCACTACCAAAAACCAGAAGCAGAGCTGTAGCTCAAGTGACAGAGTGCCAGCCTTGAGCCGATTTCTGAACAGTTTTGGTCACATCACTCAAACTTGCTATATCGTTTCTTGTCTTTCTGTGTTCTCATTATCAACCTCCTCTTCTTCTTCCTGATTAAAAAATTATTTACCCTTCAAGACCCAGATGAAATATCAGCCACCACCAGGTGCTGGTAGCTCATGCCTGTAATCCTACACAGGAGGCTGAAATCTGAGGATCTCCATTCAAAGCTGACTCTTATCTCCAATTAATCAACAGAAAGAGTAGCACTGTGGTTCAAGTGGTACTAGCTTTAAGCTGAAGAGCTCAGGGAGAGCAACCGGGCCCAGAGTTCAAGCCCTACAACTGACACAAAAAAATAAAAAATAAATAGAAAGAGCGCCAGGAGTGTGGTCTAGCAATAGAGTGCTTGCCTAGCATGCACAAAGACCAGGGTTCAATTCCTCAGTACCATATACACAGAAAAAAGCCAGAAGTGTTGCTGTGGCTCAAATGGTAGAGTATTAATCTTGAGGGATGCCCAAGGGCAGTGCTCAGGCCCTGAATCCAAGCCCCAGGACTTGCAAAAATAAAAATAAAAATAAAAATAAGGAAGCAAATAAATAAATCAATGGGGAAAAAAAAGCTCTAAAAGTGTAGGGACCATGTCATATCCATATACAGAACTAGTTGTATGCTAAAAATATTATAGAAGGTCTCCAAATGTTAAGATGAACTACATAGAAGAGACAATTCTTCCTTTAGTCTAGTAAATGAAAGTCATAGAATCAGAAGATCTAAATTTAGACTGGTCAATGTATGGAAAATCTGAACAAGGAGACTGAGTCTAAAATATTAGGGTTCTGTTAAGCTGCTAAAAACAGCTGAGGTGTCTCATCTCAGAATACCTTTTTTTTTTTTTTTTTTTTGCCAGTCCTGGGCTTGAGCTCAGGGCCTGAGCACTGTCCTTGGATTTTCTCAAGGCTAGAGCTCTACCACTTGAGCCACAGCACCACTTCCGGCTTTTTTCTATGTATATGGTACCGAGGAATCGAACCCGGGTCTCCATGCATGCTAGGCAAGCACTTCAACCACTAGGCCAAACTCCCGGCCCCTCAGAATACCTTTAAAGACTACACACAGGCAACAAAAATTATAACTGCTAGCCAGTGAGATGGCTCACACCTGTAATCCTAGCTACTCAGAAGGCTGAGAATTGAAGATCAAGGTTCAAAGCCAACCAGGGCACAAAAGGACCTGAGACTCTGATCTCCAATTAACCTCTAGAAAATGGGAAGTGGGGCTTGGCTCCAAGGTAGTTGGTAGCCTTGAGCTGAAGAGCTCAGGGACAATGGGCAGGCCCAGAGTTCAAGCCCCATGACTCACAAAAAAAAAAAAAAAAAAAAAAAAAATCCATGGAAAAATGCCAGGTTATCTAGTACATTCAGCTACTACAGCAATCAGCAGCAATTTTTCACAATTCTGGAGGGTAGAAGTCCAAGATAAAGACATTGTCAGATTCAGTGTCCAGTGAAAATTGGCCTTCCCAATGAGGATCTGCCTTCTTATTCACACAACACTTTGCTATCTGTTATCTGTCCTCATACTGTTGGCAAAAGAGCTTTTCTCAAAAAAACAAAAAAGGTGGGAGGATTAACTAGAGGCGCAGTGATAGAATACTTGCCCCAAACTCAATTTCCAAAACCACAAAAGGAAAAAAAAAAATAAAGGAATAAAGGAAAAGCAACATTCTTAGTGTCAGGGTATAGGAGGAATAGGAGTATTTGAGAAACATACTCAGGAGAAGCACACGAAAAGAACAAGAACAGAAGCAGAATATTTGTCTGGCAAATGTGATCTGACTAGAGTAACAACAGGACTTTACAGACTTTTTAAAGACCTTTAACTACCACAAGGGAGAAGTTTTGGGCTACTAGTAACTTTGTCAATACTAGCTCAACTCTACTTCCAATGGGGAAACAAAAGGCATATGCAATTTCAAAATATAATAAAAAAGAATTTTGTTGAGAAAACCAAAATACACATGGCAAACCACCCCACAGCCATTTAAATTCTAGGAACTTTAGAATTTAATTTAAAGTCTTTATTTCAGGGTTTTTCCCTACCTTTATCTGACTACTGGGTTCCTTGTAGTACAATGAATGGCTTAGGTAGAGGCTGAGAAGAAATGGGGATTTTTTTGTTTTTTTCTGTAATCAACATTAATTACCCAACTAGACTACAGCGAATATAAGGTGCCTCTGGGCCGTTAGCTTTTATTTATTTTTTTTTTTGGTCCGTCCTGGGCCTGAGCACTGTTCTTGGACTTTCTCAAGGCTAGAGCTCTACCACTTGAGTCTCAGCACCACTTCTGACTTTTTTTTTTCCTATGTATGTGGTACGGAGGAATCAAACCTGGGTCTTAGTGCATGCTAAGCACTCTACCACCAGGCCAAACTCTTGGCCCAGCTTTTATTTGTAAAGGCAACCTGACAAATCATATTTTCATTTAAACAGAAAATGCTTTTGAATACAGGGACAGAGCACTGTCTCTATAGCAAATGCTGGCAGGCAGAGTTTCAAGTAGTAATTCCCCTCCTGCTCCTTTACAAATATCAAGGTCATATTTTTTAAACTGCAACAAAAACAACTCTCCCTTCCTAATGTCATTTCTTCTTAATATGAAATCTATGAAGAAGAAAAAATGCACATGGAGGGACACAAAGGATTCTTAATTATATAATTTATTATGTTCACATAATTGTTCAATGTAAATATATCTTAAAAGAAGTGTCCACATTTCTATGAAACATTAATAACTTCCACCTGGATCAACCTGTATCACCTTTCATATCATTTTTTCAGCCTTCTAGCTTTGTAATTATAGCCTTGAAAACAGACTGGAGGTAGAAAAGCCAGTCTAAGATCGTGACATTTCAGTTTAAAAGCATTTAAAACACACACATACATAAAAACGATACACTGCTTCAAGGCTGTAATGTTTATAGATTCTAAAGGTGAAAACAGTTTAGAAAGGCAATTCAGTCTAATGAGTAAGAGGTCACTAGTGTTTCTATGGAAAATAACACGTGCTTATGCTTTTATTTTTTTTTTTTCAAATAAAAGCCTGCAAATTCTGATGAGCTTCTGACTTTTTTTATTTACAATTTCTGGTTTTCTGGAGGAACAAAGGGGATTAATAATAATTCTTCACTCAGTTTGGAGGTTAAAGAGACTCAAAATGCATACACAAGAAAATGTATAATTGAGCTGGGAATTTAGCCTAATGGTAGAATGTTTACCTAGCACAATTCCGTGGTACCACATATACAGAAGTGGCACTGTGGCTTAAATGTCAAAATGATAGCCTTGAGCAAAACGTGTCCAAGGACAGTGCCCAGGCCCCGAGTTTAAAACCCAGGACTGGTTAAAAAAAAAAGTCAGGCACGGTGACATGACTAATCTGCCAGCTTCACAGGAGGCATACAAAGAGGGTCATACAAGCTAGCCAAGACAAAAAAAAGAAAAAAATGAAGATATACTGTAATAATTTTTTTAAAGAAAAAAAATCCATTAGTAAAGAACAGATACAAGTGAGGAGGAGATGACCCACATATGACAGAATTACCATTTTGATAATTCCCATTTTATAAAAACAGAACATGGAAGCATGAAGGGCCTTACAAATGTCCCTTGGATCAATCCTAAAAAGCCATCATGTGGGAGAAGAAAAGGCAATAAATAAAATAGTACAAAACTGGAAGCTACATCCATCCCAATATAGCCACATACACAAAAAAGCACTTTTCATTTATTGGTCTATTTCTCTCCTGTGATTATTTCTCATGTGAGTAAAGTAACTTTTTTTAACTTTTCTGATATAAAATATTGTTTTTATAAACAAAAGTATATACATTTAAATTTTTCTCAAAATAGGGAATCACAGTCCAAAACTTGCCTGAGAGGGAAAAAAGTCCTTAACACTCCTATCTGCAAATAACCTGCAAAAATCAGAAAGGGGAGATAGTTCAAATGACAAGAGTATATACATGAGTGAAAAAGCCAAAGGAGAGCTTGAGTTCCAGAGCTTAAGTTTTAGTACCAGCACTCGTGTGCACACACATGCATGTGCACACACAAAGATTATGGAAGGAAAACATTTTCCTTGGATGCTAAAGCTTCCTATATCCAAAAATTTAACGAATACTTACCTAATACTTTCAATGGATATACACAGTGCTAAAGGAAACAAAGATAGAGCTGACTGACTGTCCTCGGGTTTTTACAATAAAAAAAGAGAAAAACAACGTAGTAGGTTCAAGGAATTATGCAACAAATGTCCTAATGGGACACAAACAGCAGTGAACAAATAGCACTATCTTTTTTTTCTAAAGAGAAACTAGAAACAACTTGATGGTTAACGTGACAAGTGAGTAATAGTGGTAAAGAAGCATAGGCAGTCAAATATATTTAATACAGACAGGTTTGATAGTGTACATCTGAAATCCCAGCACTTGGTAAACTAACACAGAAAATTCAAGGGCAACCTGAGCTCTATGTACATGAGATATTGTAACAAAAACAAAGCTGGGTGAGGTGGTTTATATCTGTAATCCTAGCTACTCAGGAGGCTGAGATCTGAGGATCATGGTTCAAAGCCAGCCTGGGCACTGAAGACCTGAGACTCTCATCTCCAATTAACCACTAGAAAAACCCAAACTGAAAGTGATGCCGTGGCTCAAGGGATAGCCTTGAGCTAATGAGCTCAGGGACAATGCCCAGGCCCAAAGGTAGGGCAGAAGGCTTGAGCTGAAGAGCTCATGGACAGCACCCAGGCCCAGAGTCCAAGCACCAACACGAACAAAAAATAAATAAATACATACATACATACCTCAGTAAACCACTCATATCTTACTTACTGTGGCAAAATTTCTGAAAAGGTGGCCATAAAACAGATAAAAATTATATAAATGCTATCTAGCAAGCTTTCGTAAATGAAGTCAAGGGTAAGAAAGGCCTACTCACCATGTGCCAGTGGGTCATGCCTGTAAACCTAGCTAATCAAAAGGCTGAGATCTGAAGATCATAATTCAAAGCCAGCCCAGATAAGTCTGTGAGACTCTTATCTCCAGTAAACTACTCAGAAAAAGTTAGAAGTGGTGCTATGGCTCAAGTGGTAGAGCTTTAGCCTTAAATACAAAGAGTCTCATAGAACTTAGATCCTGAGTTCAATCCCCAAGAGGGAGTGGGGGGAAAGGCCCATCTGAATATACATACTAGCATTTCATGGGTTGATTTCACCTTCACTTCCTAATGTTTCCACACATACCACAAAGTCTAAATGAGACTAATCTCCTGAATGCCAGACCCCCTATCCACATGCCTACAGTCAACATCCACCAGAATACCTTCATATAGCTCCATCAAATTCAAGAGGTCAAATCTGTTTTATTTTGAAACCTGCTTCTCCTGTATTTCCTACCAAACCAGGGATGACTCCTAGGCCCCTACCTTACCACTCTACCCCCAAAGTCTCACCACAGACAATGTAATCAGTCAGCTGCAATTTTGTGGGGTTTTTTTTTTTTCAAATCTCCACAGCATTCTTTAAGCCTTTTATTTATTTTGCCAGTCCTAGGGTTTGAACTCAGGGACTGGGCACTGTTGCGAAGCTTCTTTTGCTCAAGACTAGCACTCTACCACCTGAGCCACAGCATGACCTCTGGCTTGTTTATATGGTACCGAGGGATTTGAACCCAGGGCTTCAGGCATGCTAGGAAAGCAATCTATCCTTTTTTTTTTGGTGGGTCATGGGGCTTAAACTAGATCTGGGAATTGTCCCTGAGCTCTTCAGCTACCACCCACCCTACCCTTGAGCCGAGCCCCACTGTCCATTTTTTAGAAGTTAATTGAAGATAAGAGTCTCAGGTCCTTTTGTGCCTGGGTTGGCTTTGAACCTTGATCCTCAGATCTCAGCCTCCTGAGTAGCTAGGATTACAGGAGTGAGCCACCGTGCCCACAGATGTTTGCTTCTTTTTGCCAGTCCTGGACTTGAGCTCAGGGCCTGCGCACTGTTCTTGGACTTTCAAGGCTAGAGTTCTACCACTTGAGCCTCAGCACCACTTCCAGCTTTTTTCTATGTATATGGTACTGAGGAATCGAACCTGGGTCTTCGTGCATGCTATGCAAGCACTCTACCAGTAGGTCAAACTCTCAATTGCTTCTTAATGAGGCCATAGCACTCATAGAAAAATTGAGTCAACCAGGCCACAGACATAGAAAAAAGGCCAGAAATGGTGTGGCCAAAAAAAAAAACAAAAAACTAGTAGGACAGGGCAGGGAGTTTGGCCTAGTGGCAGAGTGCTTGCCTAGTATGCAAAAACTGGGTTTGATTCCTCAGTACCACATACACAGAAAAAGTTGGACATGGTGCTATGGCTCAAGTGGTAGAGCACTAGCCTTGAGAATGCCCAAGGACAGTGCTAAAGCCCTGAGTTCAAGCTCCAGGATTGGCAAAAAAAAAAAAAAGTAGGACTAGTCTTCCAGAATAAGGAATTACACAGCTATTCTAATCTGACTTTAGCAGTCTCTCACTAAATATGCCTCCCAGTTCTAAGTCAAAGAGACCATAATTTTTCAAAAACCAACACAGTGTTAAATGACAAGGGCATGCTTGTAAGGTTAACAAACAAATACAAGCTGACCTAAAAATTAAAAATTAAATAGACACTCTGGTTACTTAGAAACCCTAGCATGTTGTGTCTCCCATGTTTTTAGTTTATATTATTCACACCTCATCTTTTCTAATTGTATCTAAGTAGCCTAATCCTATTTTCTGAACATGGTTAAGGACTAGAAGACCTTCCCATTCCACACACACAGATCTGCTTTTTTGTCAAAGTCCTGAGATCAACTTATAAAGGGTTTTTGTTTTGTTTTGCTTTGTTTTACTTCTTTGCCTCTCTAAGAATCTGTCCTAAACTGAGCACAACTGGCTCTTCAAGTAATCCTAGCTACTCAGGAGGCTAAAATATAAGATTGTGGTTAGTCAGCCCAGACAGAAGAATTTATGAGCCTTTTTTTTTCCCCCCTTGGGGGGTGGGTGGGTCCTGGGGCTTGAACTCTGGGCCTGGGTACTGTCCCTAAGCTTTTCAGCTCAAGGCTCCCGCTCTACCACTTTGAGCCACATCGCCACTTCCAGTTTTCTGGTGGTTAATTGGAGATAAAAATTACAGGTTTAAGCCACCAGTGCCTATCCTAAAATGAAGATTTTTTTAATTTAATTTTATTGTCAGGGTGATGTAAAATCAAGATTTTTAAACAAGGAATTTTCAAAAAACACAACTGTTACCATGTCAGCTTCATTGGATTAAAAAAAATGCCTAGGTTTACCTAGTGGTAGAGTGCTTGCCTAGCATGCACAAAACCAGGGTTCGATTCCTCAGTACCCCACACATAGATAAAGCCAGAAATGGTGTTGTGGTTCAAGTGGCAGAGTGCTAGCTTTGAGGAAAAAGCCCAAAGACAGTGCTCACGCCCTGAGCTCAAGCCTGAGCCTGAGGGGGAAAAAAAAGAGCCTAGGCTTTACATCACTAATCTATAATCTCAACTATTCAGGTAGAAATGCAACTGAAGACTAAGGCCAGCCCAGACAAAAGCACAGACAACCTGAAAAACAATCTAAAGCAAACAGACTTTAGGCAGGGCTCAAATCAGAGTGTGTACCTAGCAAATGTGAGGTCCTGAGTTCAATTCCTTGTACTAGAAAAGGAGAGAGGGAAAAAAAAAAGCCTTGAAGCCTGGCTCTGTCTGCCTGAGGTAATTTCCAGAAACAAACTGCAGTAAGCTATGCTAATTCACAGATTTAATACACAAGAATTCTGACCAAAAGCAATTAAAAAAAACAAAAATTAGAAACTCGTAGGCATACATTATACAACTCATCAGATACTGAAAAGCTCTTTCTCTGATTTATCAGCTGTGTTTAAATTGTTTCTGTGTGGGGCCACAAGTGTGGCCTTGAGCTAGAATACTTGCCTAGCATGCATGAAGTCCTGGGTTGATTCCTTAATACCACATCCACCAAAAAAGCCAAAATTGGTCCTGTGGCTCAAGTGGTAGAGCCTGAGCCTTGAGAAAGCTTAAGGACATTGCCCAGGCCCTGAGTTCAAGGCCTAGGACTGGCATAGAGATGGTAGATAGATAGGTAGGTGGGTGGGTAGGTAGAGAGACTGATAGTTTCTGTGATCTCTTGAGTGTTTCCTTGTCCTTAATTCTGTGAAATAGATCCCAAAAAGCAAATGTTACCCAAATCCCAGGTCAAACTTATAGGAATCCTTCCAAGCCAAAAAAGGCATGCATATGATCAGTGCTTAATTTTAGTGTGAAAAAATAAAATATTACAATCTGCAAAATCTACAGAAGACATTAAACATTTCCTTAAACCATTTGCTTTATTGCTGGATTCTTCATGATGTTACAATAAAAATGTCTTATTTTATATAGTGATAAATAAAACATGAGTTTGTTTTTTCTTCTTCTCCCTCTTCCCCCCCCTGGCGGGGGTGGGCGTTTGGTACTAGTCCTGGACGCTTGAACTCAGGGCCTGGGTGCTGTTCCTTAGCTGTTTCACTCAAGGATGACACTTTTTTTTAAACCAGGAATGAGTTCCAGCTTCTGGGAGTTAAATGGAGATAACAGTATCATTAATCTTCCTGCCTAGACTGGCTTTGAAACGCAATAATCAGATTTTAGTATCATGATGAGCCACTGGTGCCTGGAGTGAGTGACCTTTCCTCTCCCAACAAATTCAGTGTTCCTTCTACCAACAGGATAGTAAGTAGTTCAAGGCTCTCTAAACAACTGAGAATATGTTTGCCCACATTTGGTACACATATCAAATCTCTTAAGACTTTATCATACAGTCACATATAAAGCATCTTGCGTGTGTGAAATGCTGGTGATGGATACAGGAACTTGTGCATGCTAAGCACATGTTCTACCACTGAGTTACAACCCCAAGCCCTAAAACATTTATAAAATAGTAACTTTTTTCTTTGCTACTGCCTAAGTATAATCAGAAATTTTACCAAATTTCCTGTTCCTATAACATATTTTAAGAACCAATTTAACCGAAATTTTAATAAGTATTAAACAGCTAGGTGCAGTGGCTCATACCTGTAATCCTAGCTATTCAGGAGGCTGAGATCTAAGGATCAAGGTTCAAAGAAAATGGGAAGTGGGGCTTGGCTCAAGGGTAGGGCAGTAGCCTTGAGTTGAAGAGCTCAGGGACAGCGCCCCGGCCCAAGTTCCAGCCCAATGACCCACAAAAAAAAAAAAAAAAAAGTATTGAATGTTTGTTTGGATTTCCTACTAGGTTCAAAAACCTCTTTGATGGTAAGAAACAGATCTTTTCAGTAACTCTAAATAGCATAAAGTGACACTGTGAAAAAACGCCACCCTATGGGGCCGGGAGTTTGGCCTAGTGGTAGAGTGCTTGCCTAGCATGCACGAAGACCCCGGTTCAATTCCTGGGTACCATATACATAGAAAAAAGCCAGAAATGGTGCTGAGGCTCAAGTGGTAGAGCTCTAGCTTTGAGAAAGTCCAAGGACAGTGCTCAGGCCCTGAGCTCAAGCCCAGGACTGGCAAAAAAAAAAAAACGCCACCCTACATTAAACATTTTCAAGTATACATATTTCAAATGTCCAACAAATAAGTGGCAAACTTATTTGTGTTATAGTCTCTTTTGAACTTATTTTCTGTAACAGTGTCTATTATTATTTCTGATCTTTATTCAAGGCATACCCAAGGCTATGCCTTAATGCTTTGGCAAAGAGTTGATTCTATCTCTTTTGAAATAAACAAAAGCTGTAATATAACTCAAAAAAGCCTTTGTAGTTCAATTCAACTCAAGGCTTTTAATTACTAGGCAGGATTTAAGGAAATAACAGTATAGCTGAGGAAAACAGGAGTTGGCTTATTCACTTTCTCATTAAAGAGAATTATAAACTGTGTTAGTGGGGAGAGGTTAAAAAAAAACTGTATTGGCAAATTTCAACATCACTGACCCACCACTGAAGGAGCACAAAGCAAAACAAGGAACTTCAAATAGTTGTTTATTATCAATCAACATAAAAACTCACAAATCCAAATAATTAGAAGATTCCTTTTAGTTGTACAACTATAACTTACCTCCCTAAAATTTATAAATACCAAGCTTCCAAAATCTTTCTGCTTCCATTCTGTAACCATCCATCCTTGCTAAAAATGTTAAGTATAGCTGGGCACAGTGGCTCACACCTATAATCCTAGCTACTCAGAGTTCTGAGGGTCACAGTTCAAAGCCAGTGAGGTCACTAAAGACCATGAGACTTTTTGGGGGGGGGGGGTCATGGGGCGTGAACTCAGCCCCAGCACTGTTCCAGAGCTCTTCAGCTCAAAGCTACCAGTACCCCAGGGCCTGGGTGTTGTCTATGAGCTCTTCAGCTCAAGGCTACCACCCTACCCTTGAGCCAAGCCCCACTTCCCATTTTCTAGAGGTTAATTGGAGATAAAAGTCTCAGGTCCTTTTGTACCAGGCAGGCTTTGAACCTTGATTCTCAGATCTCAGCCTCCTGAGTAGCTAGGATTACAGGGTGAAACCACTGCTTGGCTAAGACCATGAGCTGAAGAGCTCAGGGACAGTGCCCAAACCCAGAGTCCAAACTCCACCCCCTCCCCACCAAAAAAAAGTTAAATATAAGGCCAGGGGCCAGCAGCTCATGTCTGCTAAGCTACTCAAGAGGCTGAGATCTGAGGACTGTGGTTCCAAACCAGCCTGAGCAAACTAACCAGCAAAAAGCTAGAAAAAGAGTTGTGACTCAACTTGTATATCACCAGTCTCGAGCATAAAATAGCCAAGCAAGAGTGCTAGTCCCTGAACTCCAGCCCTCAGGACCAGCACATCATTTTTATTTATTTTAGTGTAGCCAGGCACAATGGTTCACATCTGTAATCCTGGCTACTCAGAAGACTAAGATCTGGAGGATCTGAGGCCAGCCTGAGCAGAAAAGTTCCTAAAATTCCATCTCCAAACAGCCAGCATGTCAAGGCTGGAGGTGTGGCTTAAGTGGTATTAGGGCCAACTAGGTAATAAGCAAGCCAAGATACTCGGAGCACTAAGTTTGAGCCCCAGTACTAACCTACCCTACCACCTACCAAAACAAAATGTGTCTTTTAAATTATCATGAGATTCATTCAGTATGATATTTCACCATGGAACACAGGGCAAGGATAGCAGGTAGAAGTGAGACACTAAGGAATCATGCAAGTTATACAATTTCTAAAGAAACAAATTTATTCCTCATGTGCCTAATTTCTTAAATCCACTCAGTTGTAGGTCTCAAGACAGTGAGTTAGAGGACATAAATATATCAGGGGCACACATACATCAATCCATCCTCAGCTCTGGAGAGAAAATCAACCTTAGAAAGGCTCAAGAATACCTCTGCCATCCATTTACCTCCAACCTACGGAAAGAAGACAATAACTGAAAGGTTCCAATGCATTACTGACTAGAGTGGATGTGAGACACAAGTAATTCCAGCATCCAGAAGATTCCAAAACAAAACGTAGAAGAGCCAGAAGTGAAGCTGTGGCTCAAGTGGTAAAGAACACTAGCTTTGAGCAAAAATGCTCAGGGACAGCACCCCAGACTTTAGAGTCAATCCCAGGATCAGCACAAGCACACACAATAAGATAGATCAGAGGGGAAAGATAAGGCTGATAAAATCAGAGATAACAACTTGATCCAAAACGGGCCATTGGATCTAGTTTCTTCTCTCTCCTGTGGCTAAGCAGTACTTCTTTTATTCCTTTTAAGATTTTATTAACTTTGATTTTTACATCATATTTCAAATGTCATGATTAACAAACAAGTATTCAAGAAGGGAATCTCTATACAATTACTGGCACATAGATTTTAGAATATAATTAAAATTAAGCTGAGGGTTTGTATGTCATAGATACATATTAATATGCTTCCTTTTTAAAAAATGTTATACACACATCCATTTATGTGTACAGTGAATACTGATCATAGTCATCCTTTCCATCATTCTCGCTCACTCTCCTAAGCTGTATTTCTTTTTTTGGCAGTAATCGGGCTTGAACGGAGGGCCCAGGTGCTGTCCCCAAGCTTCTTTGCTCAAAGCTAATGCACTACCACTTTAAGCCACAGCTTCACTTCTGAATTTTTGGTGTTTAAATGAAGGTAAGAGCCTCACAGACTTTCCTGCCCAAGCTGGCTTTGAACTCTGATCCTCAGATCTCATGTCAAGAGGAGCTAGGATCACAGGTGTGAACTACCATTGTCAGCTTCTGCATTTCCTTTTTTTTTTTTTTTTTTTTTTTGCAAGCTCTAGGGCTTGAACTCAGGGCCTGAGCACTGTCCTCCGTCTTCTCAAGGTTAGAGCTCTACCACTTGAGCCACAGCACTTCCAGCTTTTTTTTCTATGTATGTGGTAGTGAGGAATGGAACCTGGGTCTTCGTGCATGCTAGGCAAGCACTCTACCACTAGGCCAAACTCCCGGCCCCTAGACTGCATTTCTTGCTCTTGCATTCTGCAGACCATACCTAGTACCTACATAAGAAAAATCAATCAATATATCTGTATTTCCCTCCCTCTTTTTTTTTTGTTGTTGTTTTTGGTTGTTTTATTTTTGCTGGTTCAAGTATGTCTGTTACATATACATAACTGATCCTTGAAAAGGAGTTCATAGAATAACACCTATCATATAAATTACATTAAGTAGTAAACCATTAACATAGCCCTTTCACAGACATTTCCCTGTTAGCTTATTGCAACTGCCCAGGGAAGCAAGTAAACATCTCTACATGTCCTTAGGACCCAGATGGTTTAGCCAGAGTCACAAAACTAGGTGCCGGTGGACCAACAATCCTATCTCCACAGGAGGCTGAGATCTGAGAATAAGGTTTCAAACCAGCAGGCAGCAAAGTTTAGGAATCTAATCTCCAATTAACCACCCTAATGCTGGAACTAGAGCTGCAGCTTCTCAAGTGATAGTGCACAGACCTAGAGCACAAAAGCTTAGGCCTGAAGACAGGAATGTTGCACATGCATGAATGTGCATACATTCATTCATATTCATGCACATACACACACACACACACATGCACACATAATTGGTATAAAGTGAATTGCTTGCTAGTGAAGGTAAAATAAGATTCATACACTTCTAAAAATCTTCCATTTCCCCTCACCAAAATCCCAATTAAAGAAAACAAAAACAATATAAGCAGCACTGCTTTCACAAGTAAACTATAAAAATGTCTAGCAGCAAGAAACTTAGGCTATTGTACTACCAATTTTTTTATTTAAAGAATTTATTAACATTGATCTTTACATCATATTTCAAATGACGCATTTAACAAACAAGAAGCTACCAAAATTAAGTCACATTCACAAACTTTATGAAAAAATAATGTAAAATTAAAGGTTAAAAAAGTATATAAAGTATATACTATAAAATGACCAAAAAAATAAAATTTAAAGAAAACATAGAAGAAAATGTTAATAAAAGTTTCTTGTAAATAGACTTACAGGCATTTTTTCATTTTCTATTTTCCTACAAAAGCATTACATTTCCAAATCTAAAGACAATAGAGTCTTAAGAATCTCATACCTAAGGGCCCTGGGCAATTCAAGCAAAGAAGTTCAGAAAACAGAACCATTTAAAAGCTTAATACAAGATAGGACTAATTCTTCTAAGCTCTTATTGATATGCAAGTACTTCCAACTGTGGTCCCCAGGACAGGTCCCTTAGACAATGCTTTAACACTGCTTTCCAAACAGGGCATTTGACACTAGCTATTCCCCAAGAGAAACTAACTTAGAAGAATAAGTTACAGTACTTCACACACTGCTGATTACCAATGTTTTCAGTTAAAGGATAAACTATATGAAAAGCAAATTCACCATGAAATATTTTATAAAGGCTCAGCACAACAGAAAATCTTTACCTCCAAATATTAAATGTCCTCATCACACAGTAGTACTAGCCATTACAGCTAGTTAAATTCTAAATTCCAACCAGCTCAACGCAGATCTGCTCTGTCAGCAAGAAAGGGAATATTTGGGATGGGGAAAGCAATTATATTTTCCCACATTAAGTGATTGATTAAGCTCTCCCTTTTAAAAGGCTGATTGGGTTTCCCAGTGCCAGTAAAATGATTGATGAATATTTCAACGGCAGCTCCCCATTCTGCCCCCTCCCCCAATGCACTGCCACCCCTTTCTTGCTGGGTTCCCCTTTCACAGGCTAGCAGCATTTAAGCAAGTTTCTGTTGTGCTAGTTTCTTCAATGAATGTTTTCAAATGCAGGGCATTTGATCTTAAGAAGATAGGAATCTTCAAAATGCTAAATGAGTTTTGAAGATTTAAAAAAATCTCTTTATAAGAAATGAAGGAAAACCTCTGAAACTAACGGGGTGTTTGACTCAGTGAATGAAGCAGTATTCACTAAAGAGAAAGTGTAGCAGGAAGGGATTATAAATGTAAAGAAATCATGTTTAAAGAATAAAAACTATTACTTCATTAAACTACAAATTATAACATTAGGAACTTTAATTGTAAATATAAAATGGGTTCAAAAACAATGAAATTTGCATGTAAATTATCTGAACCTAAAGATCTAAAGCAGACAGGTGCTGTAAAAATTAAAACAGGGAGACAAAGCATAAAAAAATAAGGGTGAAGTCAAGTCACCCCCAGAAAATCTAGGCTTTGAGCAGCTACTATTCTGTTTAGGCTGGACTTTCCTAAATTGCAAGTTGTGGCTTTACCAAATACATTCTATCAAAAGCTTGAAAATTGTTTCAGAGATTATCTAATCCCTTCACATTTTATACATGGGCCCACAGACATACACATTTGAGACAGAGCTAGGATCAAAGCCTACACATAAACTACTTCTGGGCCTCTAAAACCAATTCCTATAGTGCATGATATCTTCTCTAAAGTCTTTTCCTACTCAAATTACATTGGTACCACAATCTTTCTGCCCATAATTTTTTACATTTCCTTACTCACAATTTCTCTTTGCTAGGAAATCATCTTCTATTATGTTATAAAATTGGACAATTAGCTCTAATATTTCAAAGGGCCACATCACATCTCCTCAAATTAGTTCTCTCCTTTTATATAACTAGCTATATGTGCAAAAACAAAAAAGGTACAAGGGATAAAGGCTACCTTTTCCTAAACTTCATTCTCAAAATGTAACCAAGGAGAGAGTTTATTGACCACCTAAGCTTAATGTGACGTATCTACTCTCTTTCAAGTTGCAAGAAGTATTGCATTTCAGGGGGGGTGGGGGAAAGGGTATTGGGTACCAAGACATGTGAAAGGGTATCAATGTATGTGAATTAATGCACCTTCTATCTGGCAAATATCATGTAACCCTCTTATTAATTACAATAAAAAATAATAATAAAAAATAAATATAAAAAAAAGAAGTACTGTATTTCAGTAACAGAAATGACATTCTTATTCCAGGAGAGCCCATCAAACCTTACACTAAGTTTCCAGGTAATACTTTATTTTAACACATTGCTGGCCCTAATTTTCTCATGTAATTGAAAATATTCACTTATAGATACATACATACATACACATATGCATATATATATATGTATGAACATATACAGATACAGGTTTATGAATAGTCTATACCACTGAGTCACCTCCAGCAGCCTTTCTCCCTTATTTATATTTGTATACTTTCTTGACTATCAGGACAAAGGACTGATGATACAAGCAAGACTTCCAAATCCTGACCTAAGTCCACTCTCACTCATTCAAATTCATGAGACACCAATCCCCTTGCTTAGGTATCCCTATTTCCCCACCACCACACACCTCCCCCCCCCCCCAGTTAACTTTTAGAATGACCAAGACTCAGCTGACATGTCAAAATTACGTTTTAGTCCCTTATTAAAAGAGTTTCATCTGTAGGAACTGAATTCTGAGACTTCAACTTTTACTTGCTTATTTACTTTTGCAGATCCTGGGGCTTGAACTTTGGGTTTGAGCTCTATCCCTAAGCTTCTTTTGCTTAAGGATAGCAGTCTCCCAGACTTTCCTGCCCTGGTTGGCTTCAAACCATGATCCTCAGATCTTAGCATCCTGAGTAGCTAGGATTACAGGGAAGAACCACTGGCATCCAGCTGACTTAATTTTAAATGGCCTAAATTCTCAGATGTAGACATCTTTGGGGGTAAACACTATGACCTTTTACAGATCTTTTACCTCATTCTACTAACTTAGCTTCACCAGTGTTAAAATATAGACAGAAAAGGATATTAAATCCAGGAAACAAATTATTAATGCTGTTACTGTGAAATTGGACGATTGGCTGAACTTCTATGAGACTGTTTTCACCTCTGCAAATAAGGATAACAGACTTCTTACCTCAGGGTTACAAATAAGGATAACAGACTTCTTACCTCAGGGTTACAAAGTGAATTAATATATGTAAGCTGTTTAACCATGTATGGTAACACTTGTAAATACCCGCTTCTTATAAGGCTGAGTCCAGAAAGATAGTTGCTCAACGACCAGCCTAGAAATAAGCTAACAAGACCCCATTCAACAATAGATTCATCTCCAATTAACCACCACCAAAAACAAAACAACAACAACAAAAAACAAAAACACAGAATTGGTGTTATAGCTCAAAGTAGTAATGTACTAGCTTCAAGCAAAAACTGACTGAAAAACAGTGCTCAGGCCCAGAGCCCAGAGCCCAGAGTTCAAGATCCAAGATGCAAGATGGGAGGTTGTGGGGGGAGAGTGTAGTGATGCTCTCCAAGGATTGATTCAAATGGTAGACTCTGCTTAGTAAATGCATCACCCTGTACATACACACATGTAGGCAGCTTAGAATATCAGTGCTAAATATTAGCTGCTATTATTAAGAACACTGAAGTTCTGAGAACAAATAAGTTATAGGTTTGTGATCTTTGTTCAGCCACACTCTAAGCCCCTAACCCTCTCACACCACTGAACCAAAATCCTTCCCCCCAGGATGCAACTACTACTAACACTAAAAAAAAAAAAAAAAAAAAAAACCCTGTAAGTGGATGTCAGAGGGGGGTATCCCCCAGGTGGTTTATTATCCTGCTTTAAAAAAAAAAAAAGAAAGGACTGACAAGCCTTGGAAGATTCATGACAAAAGTACAGTATACATACATCAGCCTCAGTTATCTCTGTATCAGGCTTAATTATGTGACTTAATTCAATATTAAAGAATGCATTTAACATTTTCACCTGAAACATAAAATAAAATCCAAACATTAAAATGAAAAAGGAAAGGCTTTTGTCTTTTCATAACTAAGTTCCTTCAGTCCCTCCAGAACATTAAAAACATGTAAAAGGTACATTACAAAATCTCAAGAACATCAAGGTAATTTCAGAGCTGTTAGGAAGGAACCCCAAATATCCCACCTATCTTTCATCATCCACTGAAGCTTTCCCGGATCCCTTACTGTTATTCACATGGTTATGTGACATTTCTTCAGCCATCAAGTCACCCCCCTAGAAACACACAGAATGAGTGTCCTGAGGAGTAAATCCCTAACTCTTTAACAACACAGTAATTGACTTACACTAAAATGTTACTCACACTAGGAAAGGGTAGAGATTCTTGTATACAGACTTTATTACCACATCATTGAAAACCAGGTTGAAAGCAAACCAATCTACACTCCCAAATCACAACTTTAAAAAGAACTAGCACAAGCCTGAAATGCCTAACCAAAGCAAACAAGCAAGCTAATGGTGATGAAGGGTCTTTTTTTAACCTCAAATATTTCACCATTTCTATAGCAATGAATCTTAATAAATTATTTCTATGTGATTAGATCTAGTCCTACCAATTTAGTGTCAGTCTTCCTTGGTGAGGAAAATGGTCCTACTGGAAAACTGCTGCTACAAGATAATTACAATCAAGAACAGGCTTCATTTAGCAGGTAAAACGTTTATGAGAGATCACTGAGGCTGAACGACACCACATTTCATCCAGTCAAAATAAAAAGAAAAAAAAACACCCATTCATTTCTGGGAAAGGGAACGTCATTATGGAGGGGAGAAAAGGAAAGAAAAATAAAATCCAAACTGGCTGTAGTGCCACACAACGGTAAAACCAGTATTCCAACAGCTGAGAAAGGAGCAGCCAAACTTTGAGGCCAACCTGAGCCACATATAGGTAGGCTGTTTCAAATTAAGAGAAAAAGAGAAACTTAAATAACCAAATACTAATATAAAAGCATCTGATGAAGTCACTATTTCCTTAGTTGTTAAACTGGTTCACTGAGATCACGGTATCTATTTTGATTGAAGTGCTATCAGAATTCCCCTACTGCGAAGAAGTGTAGACTCCTACGAGCTAGTATTTATGTAAATTTATCAGTATTTACTACCATATTGGAAAATAAAACAGACAACGTTAAGGACTTACTATTAACTTAAAGGCAGTAATAATCCAGTATATGCTATATAATGGATTAACTACATTTTCCAATAGAAAATAAATTAGAAGCATTTTAAATTTTTTTATCTCTTCAATGTTCCAATTAATTTAACAACTACATTCTCCTGTTTCTCCAATCAGTATATTATGATGCATAACCATATATGCTTTGGGGTTTTTGTTCCCTTACACTAGTGTTTGCTTGGGTGGCTTGCTCAGATGGTACTCTACTCCTGAATCACACCTCCAGCCCTGCTTTTGTCCAGATTAACTCGCTGCTTTTTGCTGGACTATCTTTTAGATAAAAACACATCAACAGGCATTTGGAGGAAATAATACAGTCTGATAGGTGTATGTTCAAAAATGATGCAATACCAAACACCACATTTGTTTAATATTACCAACTATCCAGAAAAGCTTTATTTAGCTGGGCATTGATGAAAAGTCTGTGTGACTCATATCTTTAACCAACAAAAAGCTGGCAGTGGAGGTGTAGCTCAAGTGGTACGAGTCCCAGCCTTGAGCGAAGAAAGGTTTAAGCACTGGGAAGCCGTCACTTCACAGAAGCATGTATAAGATTTCAAAAATTATGTCATGTGAAAGTTCAAATTTAAACACTGGGAACAAATATTTGTTAGTTTTCTTTAACAGGCTTACTATTTTTTTGTTGTTGTTGGGTCATGGGATTTGGACTCTGGGCCTGGGCTCTGTACTTGAGCTCTTCAGCTCAAGGCTACCTACTACCCTATCCCTGAGCCACAGTGCCATTTCCAGTTTTCTAGTGGTTAATTGGAGATTTGAACCATGATCCTCAGATCTCAGCCTCCTGAGTAGCTGAGATTACAGGCTTGAGCCACCGCACCCAGCTCTATTCATTTTTTAAAGGAGAAAAAAAAAATATGGTCTACCCAATAGCTAGGACTGAATGTCAGTCCTGGGACAGTATGTCAACTGCTCTTTCAAGTATGGTCATGAACTAGCTAGTTCAGCTAACAACATAATCACATAAGCAAATGTTTATGTTCGTATCTATTACATATGCTTTATGTTTTCCTGTTTCATCACACAGAAAATGAACAGCATTTATGCTCAATGGCTGGGATTTTATAAAACTACTCATTTTTTTCACAGCTTCTTCAAGGGATCCTTTTCTTCTTGAGCCATGTGTCCAACATATTTTACTCTGTATGTGTGTATGAGGGGGGGGGGAACAAGCGAGAGAAAACGTACCAGCCCAGCCCTTCATGGCCTTTATTAGTTTTTTCTCTCAAGGGTAGCACTCTACCACTTAACCTACACCTCCACTTCTAGTTACTTGATGACTAATTGGAGATAAGAGTCTCTGCCATTTCAGGCTAGGAGTTTGGCCTAGTGGTAGAGTGCTTGCCTAGCATACACAAAAACCAGGGTTCAATTCCTTGGTACTACATACATAGAAAAAGTTAGACATGGGAAGTGGGGCCTGTGGCTCAAGAGGTAGGGTGGTAGCCTTGACCTGAAGAGCTCAGGGATAACGCCCAGTCCCAGAGTTCAAGCCACTTGACCCAGAAACAGAGGGGGGGAGGGAGGGAGGGAAGGGGGGAGGGAGAGAGAGGAGGAGGAAGAGAAGGAGAGGGGGGGAGAGGTGGGGGAAGCAAGAGGAAGAGGGAGCAAGCAAGCTGGAAATGGTGCTGTGGCTCAAGTGGCAGAGCTCTAGCCGTGAGAAAACCCAAGGGCAGTGTTCAGTTCCTGAGTGCAGGCCCCAGGACCGGCAAAAAAAAAAAGGTCTCTAGTATTTGTCTACCTGGGCAGGCTTCAAAATGAGATCCTGAGTAGATTGTAATTAGCACCTAGACCCTCAGTTATTTCTTTCAATAAGCTCTCCATTTTTGCCAGGACCAAGCTGAACCTCTATCTTTCTATTTACATTTGCCTCATTGCTAAGATGATAGATATGGCTAACAAGACCAGCTTTAGTTGTTGTTGAGACTGGATCTTTTATAACTTTTTCCAAAATCAACATGTAGAGGTCAAGAACACAATGCCTGGCCTAGTGATAGAGTGCTTGCCTAGCATACACAAAACCCTGGTTCAATTACTCTGTACCACATACACAGAAAAAGCCAAAAGTAGTGCTGTGGCTCCAGTGGTAGAGCACGAGCCTTGAGAAAGCCCAATGACAATGCCTAGGCCCTGAGTTCAAGCCCCAGGACTAGCACGGAAAGAAAGAAAGAAAAAAAGAAAGAGAGAGATAAGAAAACACAATGCCTATTATTGCCAAATATTACTGATGGATGACTTGATTTACACAAAGGTTTCAAAAGTTTTTACCTACTCTAACTTTTGTGAATGTCAGTATAAATATCAACAGGGTAAAAAAGACTAATAACATCTTAATACTGTAATGAAAAATTTGACCTAAGGAACACAGTTACCAAGTGGTCTCAGAATCACCTAGAAGTTCATAGGCTACATTGTAAAAAACACTGGCGTAGATAAAATACTAAATAAACCTAAGAACTAAATGAGAAAAGATTAAGTCTGAAACCATTCAGCAATGAATAATCAAGAAATGGTAAATGAAAACCAGATGCTCGTAGCTCACACTTGTAATCCTACTCAGAAGGCTAAGATCTGGAGAGTCAAGATTCAAAACCAGCCAGGGCAGAAAACTCTGTGTGATTATATATCAAAAATAACCAACAGAGGGCCGGGAGTTTGGCCGAATGGTAAAGTGCTTGCCTATCATGCATGAAGACCTAGGTTCAATTCCTTGGTACCATATACATAGAAAAAAGCTGGAAGTGGTGCTGTGGCTCAAGTGGTAGAGCACTGGCCTTCAGAAAGCACAAGCATAGTGCTCAGGTCCTGAATTCAAGGCCCAGGGCTAGACAAAAAGAAAAAGAAAAAAAAAGCCGGAAGTGGTGCTGTGGCTCAAGTGGTAGAGTGCTATCCTTGAGCAAAAAATGTCCAAAGACAGTGCTCAAGCCCTGAGTTCAAGCCCTAGGACTGGCCAAAAAAAAAAAAAAAACAGAAATTTTGTCACTTGGAAGAGGCAGAACCCACTCAAGACTTCTGAAATGCTTTACCAACATCTAAAACTCTATGATTCTATTAAATAAAAGGCAAAAATAAGCTGAGAAGCTATCTACCTGTTCCACAAGAGGAATTCTGTTGTACATTTCTTGCTCTTCAAAATATTCTCTTGAAGTTATTATTCTCCAATATACTTAAGATGCTTTCAACACAAATGATTGCTCAAGTATGTATGTTACAGTTCCACAAGTACAGTTCCAACGTTTCATAGCTTGTTATTCTAACAGCTCCTTCTATTACTATAATCAAATTTTTTTAAAATAACACCTTGCTGATTTATCAATAGTGCCCAAAGAAATGATACTAACTTAAAAGCAACAATCAGTTGAGAAAATAGGAAAACATACTATACTTTGAGCTGCAATTGATGCTTGAATAGCTTTTCTAGTGTAAACAAATAGAATGATGAAAGTTTGCAATTTGGACTAAAATGAGTTCTTCATTTGAAGATATTTTGCAAAGTCAATCCTTAAAACACAAGAAATATAAGAATTTGTAATTCTCAATTTGAGGTTATATAAAACTAAACTTCCTTGAATACAGAGATTTTCTGGTGCAGAAAGGCTCTTTTTGAAAATACTAAAAACCAAAGAAGTGTCTTTTTAAGTCTTTCTTTTACTTAGATATAACTTTACCAGCTGGCTTCCATCAAGATAAACATTTGAGGGTTCAATTACGCCTGTAAATGCAAAAAAACTGGAAAATGCAAAAATTCCAAGATGGTCAAAGTAAGCTACTTTAGCAAAACCACTATAGCTTCAAGATCAAAAGATTCACACAGCACACAGCTAGGGGTGGGAGAAAATGCAATTCAGTTCCCCAGCAGCCAGCTGAGAAAATCCTGGCCCTCTCTTAGACTAAATCACTGTTAATTAGAATTACTGGGTACACTAGTAAAGTTTTATTTAAATAACTTTATCAAGCCACATTAAAAATATATCTGTTTCTTGGGACAGTACTCTAGAAATGCTGCTATTTAGCAGTATGCCATCAAAATATAAAGAATGAGGGAATACTTTTTTTTTTTTTGCCAGTCCTGGGGACTGAACTCTGGGCTTAAGCACAGTCCTTCGGCTTTCCTCAAGGCTAGTGCTCTCCCATTTGAGCTACAGCACCACTTCCGGCTTTTTTTATATATGTGGTACCAAAGAATCAAACCGGGTCTTCGTGCAAGCTAGGCAAGCACTCTACCACTAGGCCATGAGGAAATACTTTTATTCTTTCAAGTAGAGTTCTCTTACAGGGTAGTTCCTAAAACAATGGAAAAAAATAGGCTAGGCATCTCACATCAAATTATTCTTCTAATTTTCCATTACATACAATCTAAACAACCTGGTATTTTTCATAAAGTCAGATTATATTGGAAAACAGCAATAAACAGAGATTTTTGTGGGTTTTTTTGAGCATTAAGTTCAGATGAATCTGACACTGATGCTCTAAAAATCTCAATAAACACCCAGAACAGAGCAGGAAGCCTGCCTACCAATTTTTACCTATTTAGTAGTTCTGAACTTTAATAATCAATCAAAGGCATTCATAAATCTTTAAGAAACTGCCTTAACAAGGATTTTTTTTCTTTTTGCCAATCCTGGGGCTTGAATTTAGGGCCTGAGCACTGTCCTTGGGCTTTCTCAAGGATAAGAGCTCTACCACCTGAGCCACAGCACCACTTCCAGCTTTTTTTGTGTATGTGGTACCGAGGAATCGAACCTGGGTCATGCAGGCTAAGTTCGCACTTTACCACTAGGCTAAAAATTCATACCCCAGAATTTTTTCAACTTACTCTTAAATTCAAAAGTTGAATGACTGGGAGTGAGGGAACAGAAGACACTGAAAAGAAATGTACTCATTATCTGATTTACGTACTTGTAATCTATCTGTATATCACCTCTATAATACAGTAAATTATATTAAAAAATACAAAAGTTTGATGAAAGTAGAGGTGTAGCTCAAGTGGTAAAGAGTGAGCCTTGAGTGAAAAAAATTTCAGTTTGGGAAACACTTTCAAAGTATTACAAAGAATTGGTTATAGATCACTGTCTATGAGGACATATAAGATAGCTATTTCCTGTTTAAAGTTGTTTCAAAGACAATTATTCTTCGTTGAAATTGATATCTGTTGATCTGTTGATTCAGAACTTTTTTCCTCTGACAGATAACCTGAATCTGGCTTATACACAAATTAAGACATTTTCATTATCACATTTAATAAAAAATAGATGCCTACCAACGTCCCTAAAATCAGATATTCTCATCTAGAGTCTGTTTTCTACTTGCACCCCACAAGCTCAGAGGGGAAAAGTGGGAAATGATAGCAATAATGGCTTATATACTTCTTTTGCTTTGTATATTATAAACAGGACAGTTTGGGAAATTTGCCAGCAGTTAAACTTTTTTTTTAACTTTTTTACCTTCTAATTCCTTTTCATGTATTAACACAACACAGGCATATACCTTCATGGCACAGAATTCAGAATTCAAGTGATCATATTCTAGTAATATGAACTAGAAATGCTCAGCACTGGCAAACTAAACATCACATATTGGAAATGTAGCTATCTCCCGCCTCAGCTGTTCAAAATTGCCAGTGAATGGATCTGTTCATTTTGGTCTTTCAATGAGCTCTGGAGATTACAGAAACTTCCAAAGAAAACCCTTCTGTTATACTTAAGTACTGGAATATTAAAACATGAAAACGAACAGGAAATTCTAGGTTAATGCAGAAGTAATTTCTAAAGTCAAAGAAATGAGAAGGTAAACTGTCATGAGAAATTATCTGCTTATTTTCAGAAACATTTTTGCATTAAGAGTCTAGCAGGAAAATGACATTATTTGATGGACTCATTTTCACTAACGTGTAATTACATGAAAGAAATACGCTTCAAGGTACTTATAATGGCTTATAATTGTCTTTTGCTTTAAATATTTAAAAGTCTACTCCTTTACGCCCTTAAAATACAAAGAACACACACAATTCTCAGCATATGCTTCCTCAAATCATCCATCTTCCTTTTGAACTCCCCAAAGGGAGTAATCCTCTATCAGGGCTAAATGAGTTCATGTTTGTTATGAAATCCTACAAGCAACAACTGAAAAGAGCACTGTCAGCACAGGGAATTCCTGGAAGGGTGATACTGCATCAAAAGGCTAACAACTCTGTTCTGATGGAATCATAAAAAACATTTAAAGGACTGTAAATTCAGCATCAATGGCGTTTCCGGCAGGAAACATTTCTAAAATTCCACCCCCAGTTTCTTTCCTCATGACACAGACCAAAGAACCTTCTACTTAGATAACATCTCTTGTAAGTACATCATGCAAAATGGAAATTTCTGGCTGAAAAGTGTTATTTTTTTTATTTGCTTGCTTTCCTGGTCAGAAATTAAGCAGTTTCCTTTAGCTCTGGGAAAATATATTAGGAAGCAAAAGAAAAAAGTTCATTATTCAAAAAGCAATTTTTATTTTGGTAATTCTGAGAGCATATGACATTCATAAGTACTTAAAACTGTAAAACACTACACAATGCTATTTACACTAAAAAATAAAATATCCCACAACAATGATTATTAAACTGTCAAAAGTTCCCATGTGTTTTCAACAGAAAAAACATTCTTACTGCTAACTCAGAGTGATGTAAAATACTAAAGATGTTAGCCTAAATGGATTCTTTTAAGTGACTCAGATCATCAGTTGAGATGAGACTATGAAGGAGAAATCTAGTTATGAGTTAAAGTTGCCATTGAATTCTTGAAAATGTACTAATGAATAATTAATAAAATGTATTTTTCTTTGGCTTTCTTTACACCAATATTCTCAAGAATGTTCAGTAAAATCTGTCTACAATATATGCATAGGTAAGTACAGGAAGTTATCACACAGAAGACATTATGGAAATATACAACCTAGTAAATGTGTTGTAAAATAGGTCTGCAGCTTATGTTAAAAAAGAATCAACAAGACAAATTTTAGATTTCGATCTACCACCTACACAAAACCAAATCACACTACGTACCTTTAAAAGTTAAAAGCATTAGAGAAAACCTTTGTTCCAGTGATACTATCTCCTTCTATCCTAACTGAATTCCTGCTTTCTCCTTTGTGACAGGGAATGTTATTGATTTCAAACATGCTCACATTCGGAAATTCTCAGAAGGCACCTCAACGGTCGGGTAGCCACCTAACCACCCAACATCAGACACATCCTAAAAAACAAGAGTTCTAAACCCCTCACTACTTAATAAACATCAAACTAAATTTAACCAGGCTCTCTTCTAGAAACATTTCCCCCAGAACTGGTTTAAAACAAAACGATTTACTGAATTAACAATAAAACATAATAAACTTATGAAGGCACAGATTCGACCTGGATTTCTTTCCTCTCCTAGTTTCTCATTCATTCAAAACTGAGCATCTAAGTGACCCGTTTCCAGGTCACTTTCCTCACACCTGCCAGGTTACTGTCCTGATTGAGAAACTTCTCGCCAAAGCAATTAATTTTTAGTGCCTCCTAACTGTCCCGGGTGTTTGCATTCAATCTGAAATCTGTTACTTGTTAGTCACTATTCGGTCCTAGATCTTTCTGAGAATTGCGAGTTTATGGCGCCGAGAGGAGGAGGCGCGGATCGCCAAGAGCCTGCCCTTTATTCGGAAATGAGACGTGAAAGGTGGAAGGCAAGGCAAATAAATAAATAAATCGGGTTTGCCGCGGGAGCGTTTGCCGGCCGGTCCGAACACCCTTTGTAAAGCAGGCCTCCCGGGGCTATCGCCTGCGCTAATTGCTCCGGGGCGCTTTCCAAGTTCAAAAGTTCACCTTTTACGACCTCGCAAAAGCTCCGTACGCTTTACCAATAAAAACATTCCGCGGCAAACACCGAGAGGGAAAATATCAAACAGATACAAATAAAACACCCCGCGAGGAAGGGGGGAAGCTAGGAGGGCGAGCCAGCCCGAAGGGACCTGAGGACCTGGCCGGGTCGGGGAGGGGAGGGGAGGGGGTGGAGGGAAACAGGAAGGGCTCGGCCAGGTGAGGAATTCCCAGTGCCCGGCGGGGTCCTCGATTGGGACGAGCGAGGGAAGAGGACCAGGCTGGACAAGTGCGGACGGGGACGGTCCGGCAGAAGCCGGGAAGAGAGGCAGGTGTCCCCTGCCCGGGTCAGACGGCTTGGGAGACCTGAGCCAGCAGGACTGAGCAGGGCGGAGGCAGGCAGCTGGGCGCGGGGGTCGCGGAGGGGAGGAGGGACAGTGGGGCAGCAGCAGGGCCAGAGAAGTCCGAACAGGGAAAGCACGGGGGGGGGGGTTGGGGGGAGGCAGGTCGCCGAACGAGGAAATGCGGGGGTAGGGAAGGAAAACGACCCAAAAGGTGAGGGGTACCGGGGTGTGGCACCGGGTCCGCGGGGCCAAGGGGGACTCGCGCGGGGGACCCCGGGCTGCAGGGAGCCGGGCAGGCGCTAGGCACCCCTACTCTGCCCCACCGCGTGGGTGGGGGTGGGAGTGCTCCGAGGGGTAAAGCGGGGAGAGAGGGGTCCACGGGGGGGGGGAGTTACGGGGGTCGCGGGACGGACGGGGAAGGCCTACGCCGAGAGGACCGGTGGGAGGGGGAGGTGAAGCGGAGGGAACCGGGCGGAGGGAGGGTCCGCACCGGGGGGGGGCGGGGGAGGGGGAGCCCGCCTCGAGAGCGCCCCGCGAGGAGAGGGGGTGTCCGCGGGACCTGGGCGAAGTCCGCGCTGCGGCTTCCCCGGGCGGGCCTGAGGCTGAGGAGATGGGGGGCGGCCGGGGGGAGGGGGGCAGAAGGCCGGTCCTCGCCAGGCCCTGGCTCCTCAGGCCCCTCACCCACCGTTGCGTGGCGGCGGAGGGAGCGCGGCGGGCGGCTCCAGGAACCCCGTCGAGCCCCCGCCGCCTCCCCCTCCGCTAGGCGGCCGTTCGTCCCGCTCCATGCGCCGGTTCTCAAGGCCCACACCGAGTTCGCTGCTCCGCCATGACCGGCGCCCTCGTCGTCCTCTACCGGGGGGAGGGGGCTGTCAGGGGCCGGCGGGCTCCCGGCCACGGCGCGCTCTGGGGCCCCGAGCCGCCGGGCTCCGCGCCCCTCCGCGCCGCGCCCCCTCAGCACTGGCCAGCTCCCTCCCCTGACGTCACACGCCGCGGCCGCGCGAAGAGCCCGCAAGGCACTCTGGGATGTGGAGTCCTCCGGACGAGGCCGGCCACGTCGGACTCTACCAACTGAAGAGGGAAACGGGAAGGGTGGAGAAACGCTGAGCCGAAGAAAACGGAGGCCTGTCGATACCAGCAGCCGCAGATAAGACATTGGGTAACTTCACCACATGGGATACTTCAGATTCTTGAATCTATTGTGACCTAGCGAAGTCAGAGTGTCCCACTGCCTCTTTCTCTCCCCCAGGCCACCTATGAGACAGTCCTAGGAGGCGGGCCGGGAGAAGCAGGGCGAGCACGTGCAGGGAGGCCCGGCCCTGTGGGCGGGCCGCAGGAGGCGGGGTTTCTAGGTATTCACTGGGGGCCAGCTCCCAGGCCGCGGGACAAATTGGACCGGAGATTAAAGGAACGGAGTTTAACTAGAGGTGACTGCGTTCGTATGCAAATGGATCTATACAACTCTGCTTTCCGGGGAAGAGTTTAAAGCCTTTTACCTCCGGGTGGGCGGGAAAGACTTTCTCTTCCTCTTTCATTTTCTCCCTGCCCATAGAACAGATGGGCAAACTAAGATCCGGGCCATTGGTGCCATCAAAGAAAGCGTCAGTCTTTTAACTCCAGGTGTCCTGAAGCCCTCTGTTTAAAAAGTAGTCCCTTATTCTGCCTGCCCCTCCACACACACACACACACACACACACACACACACCTCTGCACGCTTTCCCAGTCTGTGAAATGGGATTAGACTAGCCCAGAGACTAGGTGAGAGATCCCCAACCCTCCAGTAACCTTCCCTACCCCGCCTCAGTTTCCCAGGCTTTGGGGCGGGGGAGGGGAAGGGAAATCCAAAGATTTTTCTCCACTGCCCCCAGCGGAGTCCACCACCCGTGGCCACCAGGTGGCGCGCGGCCTCCAGACCTAGGGGTGTGGGTCCTGCCGTCACCCCCACCACGACCACCTCAGGAAAGGAATCCTCAAAGCTGAGCCCTACCTGGCCTGCTGAAGACAAAGAACAGGAGCGCTGGTGCTTTACCCACCTCTCCTCTGCCTGGATTTGTTGAAGCTTCCTCACGGGCCCTCTTTCTCCCCCCACCCCACCCCAAATGCCAATTCTTTTGCTTTCCCGTGAGATTCCTTGCCAAACTTTAGATATTTATTCGGACATGGTCACTCATTCCTGCCCATACTGCTTGCCACATCCCTTCCCTCACCTGCCGTGTTCATCCTGACTCTGTGTCAGTGGCGCTTCTGAGAGATTTTAATCTTCTGTTGTTTAAGCTTCACACCGGCTCAAAGAGGTAACCCCAATATTGTCCTTACCACACACGGATGAAATCACCCAGGAGTGGTGGTGATGTCATCCCTTCAGTCAGAAAGGCTGTCCATTTTATCCCTCCTAGGTCCTGTACAATGCCACCTTCAGTTAATATCACCCACTAAGGGACAGCTGGGTCCCCGCCGTTCCCAAGCAGCTGTATTGAACTGGACGTTAAAAACAATGATCTCTCTCAGTGATTGCTTCTTCCTCACTAAAGGTGGGATCTAGATGAGAGGTCCCAACCCTCCCCCCATTTCTGAGCTCCCCTAGGGCAGGTTGCTGCTTAGGGGTGGGTCTTTGTAAGAACAGAAGGGGAGCCCTTAACATGAGGAGTGGGAGATGGATCCTCTGAGCCATTTCCTCCTGGCCTGGGTTCTACAATGTCAGGCGCATGTGACCTTTGTAGGGTGGGCATTTTTCTCATTGCAGGCCTCCGAAGGTAGCATGCTGCTAGAGACCCAGTAATCCTGCAGACCCCCCGTGTTCCTGGGATTTGCATGATGAATGAGGATTGTAAATCAAACCAGAGATGACAGAGGAATCCAGCTAAACACTCAGCCTCTGCAAATAACTCCTTAGATTTCACTTCTTGTGCCTTTTCCCCAAAGCCTTCCTTGACTAGTCAAATTCCTATATCCTCGCTGACCTGTGATTTGCAGTATTTACTTCTGAGCCTCAGGGTCCTGATTCCTAAGGGGGCAGGGATATAAATGGTAGTTACTACGTTTTAGAAATATTAGATGATGCATGCCAAGCAGTTAGTATAATGTCTGACTTAACAAATTAAGCCTGTAACTGACATCATTCTTAGTCCCACATCCCACTACCTTCTGAAACTGTTTTTGGAGAGAGTCAAGTACCACAGCACTGAAAGACAGAATGAGTGTGTCCTCACACTCCACACACTGTTCTCAGAGTGTGGGGCCCTTTGAAAGGCCAACTTTGAATCTAGCACCTACTAGGGCCATTTCCTCTCATGTCTCCACATTTCTCTTACAATACTTCCCCAGTTTACAAATGAAGACACAGGCTCAGAAAGACAGAGAAAAGAAGGGGTGTGGTGGCTTGTAATCCCAGCACTCAGAAGCAGGGGAAGAGGATCTTGAATTCAAGACCAACTCTGTCTATATATAAATAAATAAAGCTAAAATAAGATTTAAAAAAGAAAAACTCTTAAGTTCCTGCAGTATTCAAGACACAAGAACTGGAAGGGAAAATAATAAAGTCAGGCACTGATGGATCATGCCTATAATCCTAGCTACTCAGGAGGCTGAGATCTAAAAATCATAGTTCAAAGCCCAGCCAGGGCAGTAAAGACCATGAGACACTTATCTCCAATTAACCAGAAAAAACAACAACAAACAAGTGGAGTTGTGGCTTAAGTGATAGAGCACTAGCCTTGAGCACAAAAGCTCAGGGACAGATCCCAGACCCTGAGTTCAAGCCCCAGTGCCAGCACACACACACACACACACACACACACACACACACACACACAAAGGGGTATAGTTTTGAGACCCTGAGTTCAAGCCCTAGTGCCAGCACACACACACACACAAAGGGGTATAGTTTTGAGGCCAGAGGCAGATAAATAAGACAGAGCTAGAACTAAGAACAGGGTAGGTATGAGTCTCGTCATGGATGCCTTGCCCTATCATGGAGGAATATTTATCTAATAATCACAAAAATCCACCATTGCACAGAAACCCACTACAGCTGACCATTCTGCTAGACATTCAAGATACTGTGGGACTATGGGACCACTGGTCTATGGGTGACAGAGAAAAAAAAAACACAAAAAAACTCCCCTTGGTGTGGGAGAACAACCAGCAGGGGGCAGAGTTACCTCGGTGACTGCAGCCTTACCCTTCCTGGGTGCTCCCACAGTCCAGTTCCCAGCAGGCTGCCAAGCAGAACAGGCTGAAGAAGGGAATCTGCCTGGTTTCATTTAAAAGTACACTTGGTCTATAATTGGACAGAAGAGATATTGCAGACCCACGGGTGCAAGGCAGGTATTCAATGGAGACTCTCCTAACTACCATTCTCGCTGCTGGAGCCCCTCCTTGAAGGCACCAGGCCTGGTGTATTTATTGTGTCCTTTCAGAGGCAGTCTATGCAGACTTTGCACACACACACACACACACACACCACAGTTCGATTTTACACTACGCCTGGTCGTCACCCTATCCCTGGGGATCTCCAAGTCACCTATGGTTAATTTGTCCTACACACACTCCTTCCACACATGATGTTGTCAACCAGCACAAGGTCATCTCAAACTCTGAGTCTTCTTGCCAGGCTTGTGACAAAAATCCCCAGACCCCCAAACCTCGATGAGTTTGGGGTGGGGTAGGGCTTGGAAATCTGCATTTCTAACAAGTTCTCCAGCCAAGCAGTCTGGGGACCCGGCTTTGAGAACCTCAGGAGGCTGCAGCGCAGGGATGGGGGTGGTGCGCTTGGTGGCCTCTTTGTCCCCACACCAACCCAGAAAGATGGTTCACAGTGATCAATCCTATGAGAAAACAAAGTAAGACAGCTCCTGGGAGACACAAATAAGTGACCCTCACCCTCTTTTTTTGAGACTCTACCAAGGAATCTCCAGGGGGCAGTGACAGAGAAGACCCCTGCCGAGATGGGATGGCTTGGGAGCGGATAGTGGGGTGAGGGTGTGTGTGAGGGGGTGGCGTTCAAAGGTAGCTGCTCCCAGAGTTTGGAAGCGGGGGAGGAGGAGAGAAATGGCCGAAGCGAGAGGAAAGAGACCGAGTGCCCTGGAGAAACTGAAGAGCCTGCAGGGTCCCGGGGAGGACCTGGTGGCGGAGCTCATTTTGTACAACCGCTCCAATGGGGAAACTGAGGCGGTGCCCAAGGGCGGTGCGCTGGGGCTCGGATCGCCCGCGCCGCCCCGCCCTCCCGGAGTCCGGCCGGGGATGCCGGGCGGCGGCGAGGAGGCGGGGCGGCGGCGGCGGGCGACACCCCTCCGTCCCGGCTCCGCCCCCGGCCCCGCGGCGGCGGGGGGCGCGCGGGGCGGCAGAGCGGGCTGCGGCGAGCTCGCGGTGCCGTCCGCGCTTCTCCAGCGTCCGCCGCCCGCCCGCCGGCCGTGCCCTCCGTGCTCCTCGCGCCATGGCAGCGCCCGGCTTCGCACCCCGATCCGTGCCACTGTCTGGGTGGCTGCTGCCGCCGCTGCTGCTGCTGCTGCCGCTGCTGCGCGCGGGACCCGCAGGCGCCGACACTAAGGTGAGGCTCGCGCGCCTCGGACCTGCGCGGCGCGGCGGAGCCCGGCGCCAGGGGGCGCTGAGCCGGGGTGGTGGGGGGGTGGAGCAGGCCCTCGGGGGTGCACCCGGAGGGAAACTGAGGACCTGGAGGGGGGGAAGTCCCACCTAGGACACAAAGCGGGGACGCCAAGGGCTCAGGACATTGGCGGAGGAGGGTGTGCGGGAGTGGTGGGGGGAGCACTGGAGATGACTGTTGAAGGGGCCCTGGAGCAGATCGGTACTAAAACCCGGGGCCCAGGAGGGAATTCACGGGAGGGGGGGGGTGGTTCTGACCATCATGAAACTGGCTCAAGAGTTTCCATGGGCCCTGACCACGTGGGGGTCATCCGTGGGCAGCGGCTACCCAGCGACTCCCTTATTTGCAGTAAACTTTGGGGTGAAGCTTTCAGGCGGGCTGGGGACAGGACCTCAATGACCCTCCCCCCCCCCCCCGTGCCGGCCCCTCGCCTGGCCTGTGATGTCCTGGAGGAGCAGATGTCCCCCCTCCTCCCCCGGGAGTGACCTGTGCTGGCACCTGCTGTGGCTAAGAGGAGCTCCCTTGTCACACAGACCTGAGTTCAAAGTGCACATCCACCTCCGCAGCCGGTACCTGTACCACTGCGCGCCTCCCATTCCCTTTGCTCGCAAAAAAAAAAAAGTGGTTTCCCAACCCCTCTCCAAAATCGGTGGGAATGTGCCCGCGAGAAACGTTGAGCATCAAACCCTGACATCCGGCAGGTGCCCAATAAATGATACAGTGTTTCTGAAATCGCATCACTGGGGGCCAGAAGTGGGTGTGCGATACAGAATGGAAATGGAGCTGGCACCGTGGGGTCAAGTCAGAGTAGGGACCCCTTAAAGGTGTCTACCAGGAAAGGCCTGGTAAACGTGGAGTCTGGAGGAGAATGAAGAGCTGGAGCACCTCGGGCCTGCTCACAGAGGGTAAGGCATCCTTCATCTCTTGAGGTTACATCTCCTACTGCTGTTACGCCTCTTTCTTTCCTGGTGGAAGATGAGTCTGCCCTGCCTATAGGCAGGTAAAGGGCAAACGCTGTCCTTGTGCTGTGTGCTCCGGGCAAATCACTGCCCCTCTCTGAAAGAACTATGACCCCTGACTTCCCTGCCATATGGAGCCCTTGAGGATTCTGTCTGATTTAGCCTAGGTAGGAACTCCAGTCAGCAGAAAATCCCAGCTGGCCTAATCAGTCACCTCTTGCCTTTCCATTGTGGCTGGTGGAGGGGGTTGGGGGGGGGGTGGATATTGGTCTCAGGCATCCCCTGAGTTGTGCAAAGGGCTCACATCCAAAACAAAGCAAAGACAAAGAAAACTCAACCCCTTGTTTATATAGCAAGTCAGCCAAACACTTGCTAGGTGGGGGGTGTGTATATTTAGTTGGTTCCAGGGCAAGCTGGGGCTGGTGGGGTAGGGTGGATGCGGGAGCCTGAGGGACTCAACAACACACACACACACACACACACACACACACACACAACACACACACACACACACACACACACACACACACACACACACACCCTCTCCTGTGCTCCTTCAGCCAGCTGGGAAAAATAAAAATCAAATATGGGTGCATTTACTCTGCATTCCTTAGCCGAGCCAGACTCCTGCTGGCTCTGCAAGGGAACTGTTTTCATTATCACTTAGTCTCTCCCAGTACCCGCCCCCTGTTTCCCTCCCAGCCCACACTGTTCTCCCTTGGGTGGGCAAAGCCTCTGCTTGGAGCTTGACATGGATCTAGGGCTCTGAGGGGTTAAGTTGTCCCCTCCCCTTGGGCTTCCTAATCTCTCCTGTCCTATACCTCAGTGACACATGGCCAGCTCACCCCAGGACTCCTCTCAGCCCTCTGAGGGTCTCCCCACAGCTAGTTCCTTGCTCATGGTATCTAAAGTTGGTGTTTATGCCCAGCATGCTCCAAAACAGGATTTGAAGTTTCCTTCTTAGGAAGTGATTTTTCTAGCTTGGGGGGAGGGGACGGGGAGGGGCTGGGCAGGGGGAGCTCCCATCTGCCCTGATGATTTCTGAAGGGCTGCACAACTGGAGGTTGGAGGTGTAGATGGACAAACATCCAGGTATGGCACCAACACCCCTTCCCCCCATCCCACGGCTATCTCAGTTTCTCCATCTGTAAAAGCATTGGTGGTACATCACATCTTGCATGCCTCTGAGCCTTTGGGAGGACAGAAGAGAGAAGGTGGAGGCCTGGGGTAGCCAAGGCAAGGGACTGGAGGGGGTGGAGCCCCACAGGCACTCTTGTGTCCAGAGCCAGTCAGATGTTCCAGGCCTGCCTGTCCCAGGGGCTTAGGTGTTGCTTTGCCTGCTCCCGCAGTTTCCGCCTGTGGGTGTAATTGAAAGCAGGCTTCTAAACTGGAGATCTGGGCATAGGTCTTCCTCTGACCCACAGAGCACAAGGCCCCACCAGATCATGCCAGGCCCCACCGGCTCTCTGCAGAAGCAGCCTGTGTGCCACACCCTGCACCCAGCACTTACATTCAGAATCTTACACAACCCTCCTGCCAATGCCGGGAGGCCGCCCCACCCGATCAGATAGAACTGAACACTCAGCAGTCACCCTGAGCTGCTCCTGAGGGAGCCGAGAGCCAGAAGACTCCCAGTGTGCCAGGGTTTTCTGGCTTTGATTTATTTATCTGGTGCCGATACTGGGGTTTTGATGATTAATTGGAGATGGGCTCACAGACTTTTCCTGTTGAGCTGGCTTTGAACGGTAAGCCTCACATCTCAGCCTCCTGAGTAGCAAAGATTACAGGCATGAGCCACCGGCACCCAGCCAGAGAGGAAGCCATTCAGTTGGTTGTCCAGGCAGTAATTACTCTAATTTAACATACAGCTGCGCTGTGGAGAGGCCAGCGGGGGACAGGGGGAAGAGATACTTAGAATGAGGAATCAGAACCAGACGCAGGTTTATTCCGAGTATGCAGGAAGGTAAGATAGCAGCTCCCCTTATCCCCGACCCACCTTACCCAGCTTAATTGTTAAGGAAGCAGCCCTTAGCTGGTGACAGCGGGCACTCATGAGAGGGATACCATGTAAGCCAAACTTTGGAGAATCAGGTGGTGCCGTGTGACTCTGTGCAAAATTCTAGTCTTCTCTGCTCAAAGAAAGCTAAGATCCAAGACAGAAAAACATGATTATGTGTGAAGGTGGGCTTTCACAGCACGCACTGCTGAGGGAGCAGTTACTGTAATGGACCCATGTCCAGTGCTGTGCATGCATTGAGTATTTTCAGAGTCTGCACCCGCTCAGGCAGAAGATATTGTTACACTCTCGCACACTACAGAAGAGTCAGCTGGAGTCAGCTGAGGCTCAGTGGGATTATGGCCACACAGGGAGGGGTGTGGGGCTGAGATTAGAGCTGGGCCTGGCTGTTCTCCACTGGGACACCGCCGTGTCCAGGCCAGCTCCCTAGGATACAGAGACACATGAGGCTGGATGCTGCCCTGCTCCTGGCAGCTGGGGCAGCTGCCTTCCCCAGATGCCTGGCCTGTGTCAGGGCTTGGGCCGTCCCCCATCAGAACACAGCACCTCATCGGAGGAGGGAAGGAATGTAGAGGTCTGATGTGGAGGCCACTGCTGGTGGGGGTGGGGGTAGAATCCCGGTAGGTCCTCAAGAGAGGGCTCACAATGGGTACCAGCACAGAATCTTCTTGGCTCTTGACCCCATGGGGGTGAGGGTGGGGGTGGGGAATAGTCCCAGCAAAGTAGAGTGAGAAGGAGGCCCATCAGTCCTCAGGTGTGGCTGGCAGGGGAGAATTGGCCCATAGTTCTCAGAGAACATTCCACCTGTAAACCACCAGGACAGAGGACTAGGACCCAGGAACGCTGCCCCTCCTGCCTCCACTGTCCCCTGCCCCACATGGCTGTGAAAAGGCAGGAAGGCTCTGGGCAACTGCTCTCCAGCCACTCATTTGCTGGATCCAAGGCTGTTTCCTCATCTGTAGGATACTGCTAAAAATAGAAGAGGAAAAAAAACGCAAACATCTAATACTGTAATCCACATGGAAAAAACAACTCATCACCCTTTCAGGATTACAAATCATGATACCAGCCACAGGATAGATAGATAGATAGATAGATAGATAGACAGATAGATATTGATATCTATCTCTCCCTCCCCCAACCAGCTTCCAGGGCTAACTATGATCCATCTCTACTCAAAACCCTTCTGGGTTAGTCAGCTTTTCACCTCTGCTATGACAAATCCCTAAGCAAATCAGCTTAGGCTTCTGAAGGTCCATGGTCCCCTGGCTCCATTGCTTCTGGCCCTTGTGAAGCAGAGCATCAGAGCAGAAGGGCCCGGCCCAGGGAAGCTGTTCCCTTCACTGTGGACAGGAGGCAGAGAGAAGGGAAGAGGAAAGGACCAGGGATAACATATACTCTGGGACACATCCTCAGTGGCCTCCTTCCTCCAACCAGGCCCTGGCTCCCAGTTTCTACCACCTCCCAGTAATGCCATCACATCATGAGTGCATCAGTGGGTTAATCCACTGGGCAGGGCAGACTCACCCAAAGCCCATCAGCTGGCACATGAGCCCTTGGGAAACATTTCAGATCCAAACTGTTAACAGCTTATGCCCAGCCAAGCATCTTCCTTTCTCCCTTCCTTCCTTCTTTCCTTCCTTCCTTCCTTCCTTCCTTCCTTCCTTCCTTCCTTCCTTCCTTCCTTCCTTCCTTTCCTTTTTATGCAAGTACTAGGGCTTGAACTCAGGGCCTGGGCACTGCCTCTTGAGTACGTTACCATTTGAGCCATGGTGCTACTTCCCACTTTTTTGGTAATTATTTGTAGGTAAGAGTCTCATGGACTTTTCCTGCCAGCCCAAGTTGGCTTCAAACCTGGATCCTCCGATCTTAGCCTCCTGAGTAGCTAGGATTGCAGGATGAGCCACCAGCATTCTGCTTCCATTTTTTTCCTGATACTATGGGAATATATTTGAAAACTGCCATTGTTTTGTGGATTTTGCTTTATCCCTTTTCTTTTCTTCTTCATTTTTTTTTTTTGCCAGTCCTGGGGCTTGAACTCAGGGCCTGGGCACTGTCCTTGGACTTTTATTGTTCAAGGCTAGTGCTCTGTCACTTGAGCCACAGCCCCTCTTCCAGCTTTTTCTGAGTATGTGGTACCCAGGAATTGAACCCAGGGATTCATGTATGCTAGGCAAGCACTCTACCACTAGACCCAGCTCCTGGCTTCTTCTCTTTTTTTGAGGTGGGGTCTTACTCTACTGCCCAGGCTGGCCACTGAGCTCAAGCATTCAGCCTGCTTCTTGTCACAGGGATTATAAACATACTTCTGCACCCACTCTAATTTTTTAATTGTTATATTTTTTTGCAGTACTGAGATTTGAACTCAGGGCTTACATTTGCCTAATAAATATTGTACATTTGTTGTACAAACTTTGGAGCTATACCTCCAGGCCTTTTGTGTTCATTTATTTTTCAGATCGGCACTAACTCTCCCAGGCCCATCTCAGAATCACAATCCTCTTACCTCTGCCTCTGGAATCACAGGAGTATGCCACCATGCCTAGCTCCACTCTACCATTTATTTTATTTATTTATTTTGTCTGTCCTGGGGATTGAACTCAAAGCCTGGACACTGTCCCTGAGCTTCTCTTGCTCAAGGCTAGTGCTTTACAATGTGAGCCACAAGTTCTGGCTTTTTCTGGCTGGTTTATTGAAAATAAGAGTCTCACAGACTTACCTACCTCGTCTGGCTTCAAATCTCGATCCTTATATTTCAGCCTCCTGAGTAATTAGGATTATAGGCGTGAGCCTTGGGCATCTGGTTCCCACTCTACCATTTTATTTATTTATTTTTAAGTTGTTTTTTTTTTTTTTTTTTTTTGCCAATCCTAGGCTTGAGCCCAGGGCCTGAGCACTGTCCTTGGACTTTCTCAAGGCTAGCACTCTACCACTTGAGCCTCAGCACCACTTCGGCTTTTTTTCTATGTATGTGGTACCAAGGAATCGAACCCAGGTCTTGGTGCATGCTAGGCAAGCATTTTACCACTAGGCCAAACTCCCGATCCAGCCACTCTCCATTCTAAAGTGACATTTGTTACATCCACAATGTTGCACTATCTAGAGCATTTGTATTACTCCCAAAGATACAGCTATTAAACAATTACTCTTCATTTCCCAGTCCTTTTATTCTGTCTTTGTGGATTTGTCCCTTCTGAATATTTCATGTAAATGAATACAATATAAAACCTCTTGGGGCTGGCTTTTTTCACTGTGTATGATGCTTTAAAGATGTAGCTGGCGTATAGCTCAGTGACAAAGCACTTGCCTAGCAAGTGCAACATCCTGGGTTTGAGCCCCAGTACCAATAAATAAATAAATAGATAAGAAGGAAGAAAAAAGATCCATCCATGTTGCAGCATGAATCATTACTCTACTCCTTGTCTTTTTTTTTTTTTTTTAATTTTATTTTAGTGCTGGTCCTACGGCTTGAACTCAGGGCCTAGGCAGGCACTGTCCCTGAGCTATTTTGTGCAAGGGGATTGCTCAGCCACTGAAGCCACAGCTTTTTGGTGGTTAATTGGAGGTAAGAGTCTTAAGGACTTTTCTACCTGGGTTGGCTTCGAACAGGAGTGAGCCATTGGTGCCCTGGCTACTCTGCTCCTTTTGATGGCATAGTAATATTTCATTGTATCTGCATGCCACCACTGTTTGGCTTTTTTATGGGTTGTTTCACCTTGTGAATATACAATAACACTGCTGTGAACCTTCCTTTGCTCATCTGGGTTTGGATACAGAATTGCTGGATCACATGGTAATTCTGTTTTACCCTTCAAGGATACAGCAGGCTGTCCCACAGCAGCCATTCACATTTAAAGCAGTATAAGAAGTCTACTGTTTTCTAAGAGCTTCTCCAGTCTGCCACCAATACCTGCCACCCTCTCCACGCACACCGCCCAGGCGGAATTCTGCCTGGCCCACATCTCACTCCCCGCTCACCCCCACCCCCACCCCCTGCAGGTGTTTGGAGACCTGGACCAGGTGCGGATGACATCAGAGGGCTCGGACTGCCGCTGCAAGTGCATCATGCGGCCTCTGAGCAAGGACGCGTGCAGCCGGGTACGCAGCGGGCGTGCACGCGTGGAGGACTTCTACACCGTGGAGACGGTGAGCTCGGGAGCCGACTGCCGCTGCTCCTGCACTGCGCCACCCTCCTCGCTCAACCCCTGCGAGAACGAGTGGAAGATGGAGAAACTCAAAAAGCAGGCACCCGAGCTCCTCAAGGTAAGCTGGGGCCAGGAAGGGGTGGGGGAGGGCTTAATCCTGGTTGGATTTGCTGTCAGCCCCTCCTGCCAGCCCATTCCGCAGATCTGAAGACTGAGGCTCCTCACTCACTGGGCAAATTAAACCGCTGGTTTAACCGGGTTCACTGGCAGCCTTTGGTGTTAGCAGCTATCCTGGATCAAACTTACCCCCTCTTCCACCCCCCCCAAAAAAAACATTTCACCTGCATGCAGCCATGGTACTTGATTAATTAATTAATTTTGTTGGTCATGGGGCCTGAACTTAAGTCCTGGGCACTGCCCCTGAGATTTTTCTCTCCAAGTTAGCACTCTACCACTTTGAGCCTCAGGGCCACTTCTGGTTTTCTAGTGGTTAACTGGAGATAAGAGTCTTTTGAACTTTCCTGCAAGGTCTGTCCTCAAAAGTCAATCCTCAGATCTCAGGCTCCAGAGTATCTAGGATTGATTACCTGGTGTGGGCCACTGCCACCCGGCTCCATGTGTCCTTTAAATTGTGTGGCATTTCATTATTTTAAATATAGTTAGAGCACTTCTCATGTTCCAATACTCCCTACAGGCCAGATTTTGTGTGTGTGTGTGTGTGTGTGTGTGTGTGTGTGTGTGTGTGTGTGTGTGTGTGCGTGTGTGTGTGTGTGTGCATGTGACATGCATGTGCTGTGCTGGAGCTTGAATTCAGGGTCTCCAGCTCCCCTCTGCCATCTTGCTATCACAAACTTTAGTGCTTATTCCAGAAGAAACATCTGCTGGGCCCATAGAGGATGGCAGCGCTATACCAGGGAGGGCCCAAGCTCACGCATGGGCAGTGGCAGCCACCGGAGAAACCATTGTCAAGCCTCAGAGGGGATCAGTAACCATCACCATGACTCTGTGGTTCTGTGCTGAGCTCTGCCTATATGTCACCACTTCCTACCACACCTCCACTTCACAAAGAAGAAAACAGAGACGTGGATCTCAAACTACACTGCACAGAGCTCCAGGGCTACCACTGGAACCCCTCAGGGCTAGGGCAAGGTTGTAGAGAGCAAGGAAGACTGAGTTCTTCCTCTACCTCTGATCCAGTAGCGTGTTCCACCTCTTTGTTTTGTAGGTCGGCTTCTGCTCAGAGAAAAATTTCCTGGCTTAAACAGTTTGAATACTCCTGGGAAACTGGAGTAAACCTGAGAAACAGCTGGCTAGATAGAGCCAGAGCATAGCACTGGCTTCCTGAAGGCCCTGGGAAAGGCTGTAGGCCAATGAGGCCATTAGAGAGGCTATATGTCAGAGAATGGCCCTTCCCTGTGCCTAGTTGGTATTCTTCTGGCATTTTGATCATCTGGAGAGAATGTCATCTTAGGAGGTGACAGAGGAGAGAAGAAGAGAGACAGCTACGGGACAGAGCCCTGGGCTGATCATGGGGCCAGCACCTGCGCCAGGCTCTGCCACTGTCCTGGTTTGCCAGCCCCTTCCCATCTCTTGGCCTCTGTTTTCCCCTTAGTACCCAAGACAGGAGTGGTAAAGTGTGATAGGAAAGAAATAAAAGCCAAATAAGTTGCCAGGTATTGGTGTATCACAGCACGAATCTTAGCTACTCAGGAGGCTGAGATCTGAGGATCAAGATTCAAAGCCAGCCCAGGAAGGAATGTATGTGAGACTCCTGTCTGCAATTAACCGCCAAAAAGCTGTAACTTGAGCTATAGTTAAAGTGATAAAGAGGCTGAGATCTGAGGATCATGGTTCAAAGCCAGCCTGAAAACCTGGAGTGAAGCTGTAGGCCAAAGTGGTAGAGTGCTAGCCTTGAGCAGAAAAGCTCAAGGGCAGTGTCCAGGCCTTGAATTCAAGCCCCAAGACCAACCAGGAAAAAAAAAGTCTTTTAAGAAAGCCTAGTACACAAACAAACAATTGAAGGGGGGGGTGTGCTAGGAAAAGTTTCCATTTATACTGATCTGGTCTCTGCTCTAGGCTCCACCATTGAATGCTGAAGGCTTTCAATAAGCAGGTTCCTATAAGCAGGTCTGGAAGGCAGTAATTTATTTTGAGAGAGCTCCAGAGAAACTGTAAGGAAAAGAGAGCTGAAAGGCTGAGAGACGAGTCCCAGTTAGAAGGTGGCCCCAGGCCAAGGGCCAGCATCTGCCAGATCCTGGGGGAGCTTTAGAGAGGGTATGGCAGCTCACCTCCCCTGGGACCAGGCAGCTAGGCTAATAGATGCCAAAGCCACTCTGTCATGCCTCAAGGCTATTCCCAGTTTACATTCCCAAAGCTCTGTGGAGTCACTTAACAGGAAAGCACCTGTAGAAGGAGAGAGGCCAGTTAGCAGGTACAGAGGACAGTCAGGGAGGAGGTGCAACTTTTTTATGTGTGTCCATCCTGGTGCTTGAACTCTGGGCCTAGCACTGTCCCCAAGCTTTTGTGCTCAAAGCCAGCACTTTACTTCTAGCTTTTTGGTTATTAATTGGAGATAAGAGTCTTATAGACTTTTTTACTCAAGCTGGCTTGGTAGTGTAATCCTCACACCTCAGCCTCCTGAATAGACAGGGTAACAGGTATGAGCCACTGGACCTGGTGGAAAGTGTAACTTTTAACATCTGTAACACTGTAGGGTGGCTGTGGCTGGCAGCGATTAATTGTATATTTCTAAGTCTAGTAGAGAGGATGTTGTGTGTTAACAGTACAAAGAAATTGGCAAATGTAGTGATGACTGTTCCAGTTTCCCTGGCAGCTTTACTGCACAACACACCCACACTCTAGATTGTCACATTGTCATGTAAGCATGTACGATGATCCTGTTGATAAAAAAATTAATTGAATTTTTTTGTGTGCTGGTACTGGGGCTTGAAACTAGGGACCTAGGACTTGCTTAGTAGCTTTTTCCACTTAAGGATGTTGCTCTACCACTTGAGCCACACCTCTACTTGTGTTTTGTTATTGTTGGTGGTGGTTGTGGTGGTCATGGTGGTCGTGGTAGTAGTGGTTAATTGGATATAAGAGGCTCATGGATTTTCATGCACAGACTGATATTGGAACATGATCCTCAGACATTAGAATTACTGGTTTGAGTCTCCGGTGCCTCGCCTCAATAGAAATATATTTAAAGGGAAGTACAGAGAAGCCAAGAATGGGCACAGGAGCAGAGCCTAGGGACCTGGACCAGCCCTCAGTGTCCCCTATACAATTCATGGGCTTGTCACAAGAACTAAGTGGGATAATTTAAAAAGCCCCTATCACCCATATGCCTTGCACACAACCAGTGACCAAAATCTAAAATCTCTGCAGGATATGTGGCTCAGAGCACTTGCCTAGCATATATGAGACCCTGGATTCCATCTCCAGTACTGCACATAAATGGATGGATGGATGGATGGATGGATGGATGGATGGATGGATGCTTTACCCATGAGTAGGGACTAGTGAGCACTGAGGCCCAAGCAGGCCATTCTGAGGCTGTGGGGATCAGGGGTTCATCCCTGCAGTGGGGCTCCTTTCATACCTTCCTATCCCAGTCTAACTGCCTTCAACCCTCCCAGCTGCAGTCCATGGTGGATCTCCTGGAGGGCGCCCTGTACAGCATGGATCTGATGAAGGTCCACGCCTATGTCCACAAGGTGGCCTCCCAGATGAACACGCTGGAGGAGGTAAGGCTGACCCCTCACCCCCAGGTTGGTGCTCTGCTGGCTGCTCCTGCAGGGGCTTGGGCTACTCCGGTTGACCCTGGGGCTACTGGAAGCAAGACTGGGAGAGGTGGGGGGAGCTGTGGAAGGGACATGCAGGCCAGCCTTTGGAAAAGGGGTCTGACTGGAGTTTAAAAGCATGAGGAAACTGGGAAGGCTGAGTGGAGAAACTGAGGCACCGCTGGTTGTATGGAAGGGTGCAGAAATGGACTGGAACTATGGCCTAGTAGTAGAGTATTTGCCTGACATGCATGAAGCCCTGGGTTGGATTCCTTGGTATCACACACACAGAAAATGCCAGAAATGGTGCTGTGGCTCAAGTGGTAGAGCTCTAGCCTTGAGAAAACCCAAGGACAATGCTCATGCCCCGAGTTCAAGCCCAGGACTGGCACAAAAAAAAAAAAAAATCACTGAATTCTAGCTCTTTTTTTTTTTTTTTTTTTTTTGTGCCAGTCCTGGGCTTGAGCTCAGGGCCTGAGCACTGTCCTTGGACTTTCTCAAGGCTAGAGCTCTACCACATGAGTCTCAGCACCACTTCTGGCTTTTTTCTATGTATGTGGTACTGAGGAATTGAACCCAGGTCTTTGTGCATGCTAGGCAAGCACTTTAATCACTAGGCCAAACTCCTGGCCCCTGAATTCTAGCTCTTTCTGCACTCTCTTCCTTGCCTGCTTACCTGCCTGGCCTGCCTCTCTCTCTCTTTCTCTTTCTCTCTCTCTCTCTCTCTCTCCCGCCCCCCTCTCTTTCTTTCTTTCTTTCCTGCTCCCCCTCTTTCTTTCTTTCCTGCTCCCCCTCTTTCTTTCTTTCTTTCCTTCTTTCTTTCTTTCTTTCTTTCTTTCTTTCTTTCTTTCTTTCTTTCTTTCTTTCTTTCTTTTTTCCAGTCCTGGGGCTTGAACTCAGGGTCTGGACACTGTCTCTGAGCTTCTTTTGCTCAGGCTAGCAATCTACCACCTGAGCCACAGCACTACTTCCTGCCTTTTCTATGCATGTGGTACCAAGGAATCAGACCAGGGTCTTCATGCATGCTAGGCAAGCACTCTACTACGAGGCCCAACTCCCAGCCCTCATAGTGGTTCTTGATGCACGAGGGCCAAGGTTCATGCTTGTGGAGGTTACCATGCCAAGAAAATACCATGACTCTTAGTAGGTGCTGCATGACAGGGCTGCTCGGAGCCTTGGAAAAGACCAGAAAAACTTAATAGTCCTGGTACCACCTGTGAGAAGATGAGGGGCAGACAGACACGCTGCTGGCTTAGTACAGGGACAGTTGGGGAATGCTGCAGGTTCAAGGCTTTCCAGTACTGGCACTGCCTGGCCCTCCACCCATTTCCTGCATCCGGCCCCTGCTGAGCCACTAGAGGTCTGCAGATCTACAGCTGCCAGGAGCAGGCGTGGGGACTTCCTTTCCCAGCTTCCTTTGCAGAGGGAGGGGGCACCTGGGCATCCTGTGCCCCAGAGTGGGAGATAAAGTCCTGTTGGAGCCCAAAGCTGGAGTTGCAGTGGCTTTGACAATCAGTGAGTCCCTCCTGTTGGGTGAGCTCGTGCCAGCTGGGAAAGCTGCTTACCAGGGTTTCCTGTGTCTGCTAAGCGCTCCCCAGTGCGGCCCCTAAAGCCATCGCTTTGACCTCTCCTCCTGTAATCTCAGGAAATACTAACTCATTGCACGAAATGCGGAGCCTGAGACAAATCAAAAATGATTTCCGAAACCACAGAAAAATGATTGTTTAATTATCATGGGCTTCACATTCTCTGTGCTTTGTTTTTGTTAAGCATGGTTTATTTCCCAAAGGATAACCCTGTGGAGGGGAAAAGAAAGAGAAAGAAAGCTCTTGCGAAGGAACCCTGGAAGTGGGAGGGGAGGCAGTCTAACTCAGGAGGAACTGGCTCCCCAGCCAAAGGAAAAATCCTCCCAGAAGATCAAACAGCAATCTGCAAGTCCCAGCCTTCCTCAGATCTTTTCCCTTCTGTCATTTGTACCTCCTTCCAGCTGAAAATACCTAGAAATGCTTTGAGTTGTCCTAACTTGAGCTAGGGCTCAAGGCTAGGACTCAACCACGTGATGCACACACAGCTCCACTTCTGACTTGTTGTTATGTAATTGAAGATAATAAGTCTCACCAACTTTCTTGCCTAGGTTGACTTTGAATTATAATCCTTAGATCTCAGCCTTCTGAGTAGCTGGGATTACAGTCTAAGCCACTAAACTGGTACCCAGTTCAATGTGCACTTTCATACTGGTCAGCTTTTCTGGGTCTCACAGTACCCCTACAAGAAAGTTGTCATTGCCATTAGAATCCCTATTTTATAGGCAAGGAGAAGTAATCACTAATTCAAGATTATTCAACCATGAAATGAAGAACAGGAATTCCAACCTAGCTATATCATCAGATTCCTTCTCACTGCCTCTTGACCCGTATATCAAGTCATAGGTCTGACTAGATGTAAATCACTTTTAGGTTATCTTCTCTGAAGTAAAGTCTGAACTCATGATGTGGATGTCTCTTTGGCTTCTCAGCAAAGAGATATTTCCTGGGGCTGACTAGTCCTTCCCATTTCAACAGAGTAGTAGGTTTACTCAAAGAAATCCCACCCAGCCACGCAATGGCTACTCAGGAGGCTGCAATCTAAAGGATTATAATTCAAAGCCAGTCCGGCCATGAGACTCCACATCTCCAAAATAAACTTCAAATAAGCTAGGCTAGAGGTGTGGCTCAAGTGGTAGAGGGCAAGCTAAGCATGCATATGGCTTGCTTATACATAATTCTGGCCTGCTACTGCAACTGGAGAATCTAAACATACCTGCTAGGCTGTCCTGGTTTCCTACACAAGGAAAAGGGGTTCTCAGGGTAATGGGGGAGTCATAGAGGGAGGAAGATGAGCATGTCTCTTCTCACCAAGATTTCAAAATAGAAATAGATCCAGGGGTTAGAGTGGGAGCCACTAAAGGTAAGCAGAAATGCTCCATAGCACCAAGTATGAAGAGGCGGAGACAGAGCACCATTAAAGACAGGAAGCTTCAGGCCCAGAAGAGGAGTCCAGGACTAGAGACTCACTCAGAAAATCCTCCAACAACTTCCTCTGCATTTACATTGAGTATTTTACAAAAAAGCTGTTTATGGGCTGGACAATGGTGGCTCACACCCATAATCCTAGCTTCTCAAGAGGCTGAAATTGAGACGCAAGGTTCAAAGTCAGCAGGAAAGTCTGGGTTTGTTTTGTTTTGTTTTGTTTTTGTCAGTCATATGTTTTAAACTAGGACCTGGACACTGTCCTTGAGTTTCTTTTGCTAACAACTGGTTCTCTTTGAACCACAGCTGCACTTCTGGGTTTCTGGTAGTTAATTGGAAATAAGAGTCTCACTGGCTTTCCTGCCTGGGCTAGATTTGAACCACAATCCTCAGATGATAAGCTCTTGAGTAGCTAGGATTAAAGGCATGAGCTACCTACACCGAGCTCCATGAGTCTCTTATCTCCAGTTAAATACAAAAAAGCTGGAAGTGGAACTATGGCTCAAGTGGTAGAGCACTAGTCTTGAGCCAAAAAAAAAACCCACAACAATTCATTGAAAGCACCCAGACTCTTGAGTTCAAGCCCCAGAACCAGCAAACAAATACCCACTTGAACATGTGCATGTATGCACACACACACACACACACACACACACACGCACGTGTTTATAGAATCTAAAAGTAATTTAGGACTAGAGATGTGGCTCAGCTATAGAAGATTTCCTTATTAAGCAGGAGGCCATATGTTCAAACTACAGTACCACAAAGATAAAGTAATTTTTAAATAGCAAAGTATGGAAAATATATATGCGTAGATACATTTGTCCCTATAAAAGTACAGAGTGGGGCAGGAAGTTTGGCCTAGTGGTAGAATGCTTGCCTAGCATGCACGAAGACCTGGATTCAATTCTTGGGTACCACATACATAGAAAAAGCCAGAAGTGGTGCTGTGGCTCAAGTGGTAGAGCCCTAGCCTTGAGAAAGCCCAAAGACAATGCTCAAGCCCTGAGTTCAAGCCAGGACTGGAAAAAAAATATAGAGTGTCTTTAGAGGATACACAAAAAATTCACATTTATCAGCACTGAGAAATAAACAGAAGTAAAAGGGACATAATTTTAGATCATATTTTATATCTTTTCATTTTAGTGCTGTAAAATCTAGGTATGGTAGTGCATGCTTGTAATCCCAGAACTTGCAGGAGAATCAAAAGAAGAAATGGAGCTATGGCTCAAGTGGCAGAATGCTAGCCTTGAGCAAAAAAAGCTCAGGGACAGCACCCAGGACCTGAGTTCAAGTCCCAAAACTGGCACCAAAAGAGAAAAAATAAGGCAGAATTCAAGACCAGCCTAGGTTACATAGGGAGACTCTGTCTCAACAACAATAAACACACCATATGACGTATTTTTCATTCCTTGGCTTGTTAAATGGGAAAAGGAAATGGAAAACTTCAGAGCCATACAGAACATGCTTCTTTCTCCCTACTCTTGCCCATCCCTGCTCAGGAAACTGGGCATCAAGGCTGATGGTCAAATTTCAGGGACTGTCAGGGGTAGAGATTCAGAAGTAGCAGACTGACCTTGAATCTTGACCCACAGAGCATCAAGGCCAACCTGAGCCGGGAGAACGAGGTGGTGAAGGACAGCATGCGTCACCTCAGCGAGCAGATGAAGAGTTATGAGAACCACTCAGCCATCATGCTAAGCATCAAGAAGGAGCTGGCCAACCTGGGCCTGCAGCTGCTGCAGAGGGATGCAGCGGCCACCCCTGTGGCTGCCCCTGCCTCGGGCCCTGGTAGCAAGGCTCAGGTGAGGCCTGTTATGATCAGAGGGCAGAAGGTACTGGGGAGCACAGCATAGGTTAGGCTGGAGAGGTGGGAGAGAAACACAAAGGCAACTCCATTGCAGGTGACACCTGCTGTGTAGCTAGCGTGAGAAGCCAAGAGAGATGCACAGATTTGGCCAGGAGAGCTAGATGCTAAGCAAGATGGTTGACAATTTTCTTATTCCCGAATTCTCAAACTTGGAAATAAGGTTGTGGAGATGAACCACCCTACCTGGCCTTTTTTTAAAACCTTCCTTGTGTGTCTGAGCCCTGGCTGGTGCCTGCCAAGCAGTAGACAGGGTACAGGTGATGATGGCTCATGTCTAATAATCCTAGCTATTCATGAGGCTGAGTTCTGAGGATCATGATTGAAAGCTAGCCCAGGCAGGAAAGTCTATGAGACTCTTTTGGGGGATGGGGATCATGGGACTTGAATTCAGGGCCTGGTCACTGTCCCTGAGCTCTTTTGCTCAAGGCTAGCACTCTATCACTTTGAGTCAAAGCTCCACTTCCAGTTTTTCTGGTGATTAATTGGAAAATGTCATGGACCCAGGCTGGCTTTGAACTGTGATCCTCAGATCTCAGCCTCCTGAGTAGCTAGAATTATAGGCATAAGCCACAGTACCCAGCTGCCTTTTGGGACCTTTAGAAATGAATACCAACTTCTCCAGGCCACCTGGGTGGAGAACTCAGGCAGCAAATGCCCAGATGTTCCGTCTTCAAGCTCTGAGCACAAAGTGGACAGAGCTGCCCATGACAAATGACCTACCTTTGTGAGACTTGACAAAGATTCCCCCTGGAGACCAGACACATTGCAAAAATGGCCCTGATACTGGGCAGCTAGGTTATCGAAGCCACCTCCAAGTGGACAAATGGCTTAAAGGCTCCTTCCTCAGGTGGACACATGCCAGAGATTGTGACTTGGCAAAAAGAATAGGCCCAAGTTCCAAACTCCCATTACTGCCCCTCTGACCAGTCACCTGAAGGGCAGAATACAGCCCAGTGGCCTGGCTTTTCCTTGAGTGGCAGAAAAAGAGAGCTAACAATATGGGTTACTCCCCTAAACTTGACGTTTCATCAGTGAATCCTGTGACCCCCCCTAGGAGGGAGGTGTGTGACCCCTGCACAGAGTGTGGCTGAGTTGGGCTGGAAGCCACACTAAATGGCGGTGGAACCCAGCCCTCTGCCTGTTGTGACAACACTGTGAGAGTTGTTGGTAATTACAAGTGGGACGCCCTAGCCCAGGGATGGCAGCCAGCTCATTCTCCTGCCAGTTATGCTGGTGTTTGTAAATCTTGCTTTGACAGTGGACTAGAGGACCATCAGATAATTATGAGCCCTATCTGCCACAGCTACTGCCTAGCAGTGACAGGCCAGACCTTGTGTCATTGTTCCAAGCCAGCATCAAAAGCATTTGCATCGGAAATGAAATACATATGGTGTGCCCGAGGGGTGGATGGTCATCCCTGGGACTGAGGGCCCTCCAGAAGACTAAGCTCGCAATGCTAAAACAGAGACATTTCTGGGGCGCCCTGGAATGCAGAGAGACCCCAGAAGATCTTTCTTTCCTTCCCTGGGAACCACCTGGTCTTGTCTGCCCCCAGGGGAAGAATGGACAGGAATTGGAAAATGGGATAGGACTCTAACCTACCAGGTTGAGTTTCAGACCTGCAAGGGAAACTGAGGCAAAGCAGTTATGGATGTAGCCATCTGGAGAAGGTATAGAAGGTTGGCACTTTTTGGGCATCTGCAAGGTAGGGCTTAGAGCAGCAAACCCAGCCCCTACATCATGAGCTTTCATGACCATTCACAAAATCCTCTCTGCTGCTCTTCAAGTCTGTGATTTTCTTCTCTCGTAGGACACAGTCGGAGGGAAAGGCAAGGATACCAACAAATACGGCAGTATGCCAAAGAGCTTTGCAGACAAGGTCCTCACAAAGGCTCCAAAGGAGAAGCTGCTGAAGGTGGAGAGATTGAAAAAGGAGAGTACCAAGGGTCGATTCCCACAGCCCACAGCCAAGCCTCGGGCCCTGGCCCAACAGCAGGCAGTGATCCGGGGTTTTACCTACTACAAGGCTGGCAGGCAAGAGTCATCGGAGGGCATGGCTGGTGAGTTGGAGGGGAGTGGGAACAGACTTTTTGGATGCTTCATTTGAGGAGTCTTACAGACTTTCCTGCCTGGGCTGGCTTTGGATATTTATCGTCCCATCTCAACTTTCTGAATAGCTAGGATTACAGACCTGAGCCACTGAGCATCTGGCTTCCAGCACTTACATTTCTTTCTCTCTTTCTCCTTTTTTTTGGTTGTTGTTGGTGGTGGTCATAAGGCTTTAACTCTGGGCCTGGGCACTATCCCTAAGCTCTTTTTGCTCAAGGCTAGTGCTCTACCACTTAAAGTAACAGCATCACTTCTGATTTTCTGGTGGCTAATTGGAGACAAGAGTCTCATGGATTTTTCTTGCCCAGGCTGGCTTTGAACCATGATCCTCAGATCTCAGCCCCCCTTGAGTAGCTGGGATTATAGGTGTGAGTCACCGGCACCTGGCAACTTTCATTTCTGATCTCCCCAAAGAGCCTAGGCTCTTCTACTTTTTTCAAAGCTCCCTGCTAGGTCAGAATGAAATTAACTGAGAAACGAGAGAACAAAATTCCCAAAGTCCCCCAAATGTTGAGTTGATTCCCTACTGTTCTCTCATGTCCAAGAGCGATAGCCCAAACCTTTTCCATTCCCTGGGCCTTGTTGCACCGCTTGTCCAGTGAAGCCTTCTGTGGGGCAGTGTCCAGGGGACAGCAAGGCACAACAGTTTGAGTTCAGCCTTCAAGTGTTATTACATACCCGGATGGTGGCACATACCAATAATCTCAGCACTCAGGAGGCAGAGACAGGAGGATCTCAAGTTCAAGGCCAGCCTAGATTGCATAGTAAGACCTCCTATCTCACAAAACCAAGAGCTAAGGCAAGGTATACTGGCTACTTAGGAAGTAGAGATCAGGAGGATTCATTTTGAGGCAAGCTCAGGCAAAAAGTTAGCAAGACCCCATCTCAACCAGTAGTTTGGTTGGTTATGCTGCCTGTCATCCCAGCTGCACAGGAAGCATAAAGAGGAGGATCAAGGTCCATGCTAGTATAGACAAAACCCTATCTGAAAAATCAAGCAAAAAGGGCTGCTGTGTCTCCAGTAGTAAAACATTTGCCAAGAAAGTGCAAGCCTTGGATTCAAACCCTAAAACTGTAAAACAAACCATAAAAATGAAAATAAATAAATAAACCCAAGGGCAGAAGGTGCAGCTCAGTGGAAGGGCATTTGCTTAGCACATTCCAGGCTCTGAATTTGATCCCCAACACACACACACACACACACACACACACACACACACACACACACACACACACACACACACCAGCACCCTTGTTTCTTGGCTCTTCTTCTAGCCTCCATTGCCAGCTGTTTTCCCTGCCAGCTTAGCCTGGCCACAGCATAAGACCTCTGACCCCTGTCTGGGGCACTGCCCAGCACAGCTGTGGGCATCTGCATCTGCCAGCAAGGTCCGTGGGAACCACCTTCCTCCCTTGTCAGGCTGATGCCAGGCCCCCATGGTGTCCCCCCTGACTAAAAAGGACTGACTTGTTCCCACAGGACCCCTGGAACTGGAGAGGCAGGAGACAGGAAGTCTTTCCCAGAACACAACAAAGAAAGGAGAGCCTAGCCAGGAGAGGAAAAGATGTCAGGTCATTTTCCTCTGGCCCAGGGGTCCCTGTGGTCCTGCCTTGACAGACTGCCTTGGCAGTCCCTGGGGGCCGTCATGGAAAGCAGCACCTTTGTCACTGATGTCACAGTGTTCTGAGTGCTTTCTGCTCACAGTTGCTGTGGATCTTAATGATCTAATGACCTCTGTGGACCCAGGCCCATGGAGGTAGAACACCTGGCTTCAAATCAGTGGGCTACAGAGCCTGCTTCCTTCCCTGGAGACCAGGAGCCTTTGTCCCCTGGTCATGTGACATTGAGTCTCCCTGTTGACCCTACCCTTCCCAGCTAGGGAAGTGGGAGGTTAGATATGACCCATAGATGATCCAAAAACTAGTAGAAAAAAGCCCTTGTCAGTCAGCAGAGGTGGAGATGGGGAGATGCCACTGGCACTCAGAATGCCAGTTTCACAGAAGTGGAAACCGAGGCCTATCAAGTCAGGAAGATATATCCCGAAAGTTCACCCAGGGATGGGAGTGGGAAGAGGGATTGGAACTGGGCCTGGAGCTCATCTTTACCTGGGGAGGACCTACATGGCCTGGAAAGGATAACAGCCTGCCTGTGACATGGTAACAGGAAGACAAGGTGAATACAAGGTCATCTCTCTGTAGATAATGTCCTCAAGGGTGCATCCTGGCTGGAACAGCCACCACCCAAGGCTGAAGGCAAGCCTCCTGAGCCCAACTCTGCGGAGCAAGATGAGACCGAGCCCAAGGCGTCAGAGGGAGCAGACTTCACCACTGCCATCCCCACCACAGACCCTGCCACCACCACCACTGCAGTGCCTTCCACCACCCTGGCTCCTACCACTAGTCCCTGGCCCACTGAACCATCTTCACACCCAGAAGACACCAGCCAAGGTAAGGTAGCCTCCCAGGGGTTGACAAACAACAACCCATGACTAAATCTAGCCCATGGACTGCTTGTTTGGTCCTCAAGCTAAGGATGCCTCTGTGTGTGTGTGCGTGTGTGTGATATGTGTGGTGTGTACTGAGGTTTGTAAAACAGGTGTAATTTTCAAAATGTAATTTTCTTGAAATGTGGCCACAAATGCCATTATTAGATCCAACAGCGCTTTTCTTTTTAAAACATTGAGTCATGGGCCAGGAGTTTGGCCTAGTGGTAGAGTGCTTGCTTAGCATGTACAAAGACCCAGGTTTGATTCCTTGGTACCACCTACATAGAAAAACCTAGAAATGGTGCTGTGGTTCAGTGGTAGAGCTCTAGCCTTGACAAAGCCCAAGGACAGTGCTCAGGCCCTGAGGTCAAGCCCAGTACTGGCAAAAAAAAAAAAAAAAAAAAAAATCCAGTTGTCGGACTTGAACTCAGGATCTAGGTACTAGCCCCAAATTTCAGTGTTCGAGTGCTCTACCACTTTGAGTCACAGCACCACTTCCGGTTTTTTGGTGGCTTAATTGGAGATGAGTCACTGTGCCTGGCTAAGCAGCTAGCATTCCAGGCATGAGCCACCAATGCCAGGCTTTTGTTGGAGTTTTTGTTTTATGATGATGAGAATCAAACCCAGGGTATAGAGCATGCCAAAGCAAATACTCCTCTACCACTGCACTATACTTCCAACCTCTCCAGCTCTTTTTATATCCACATTTGTGGTTTCCACTTGTGTGACATGTCAGAACTTTTACTCAGATCCTGGATCTGTCTTTCTGGGGGGGGTTCTTGGTGATGTAGTCCCAAGCCTTCAGACCATCTGTGACTATGGACCAAGTGCATTCCACTTGCACACCACTCTCCAGAAGGACCTGCCCACCACAAGGGCACAGGTGTAGCTGGAGTAGCTTCCTCTCCACTCTATTTCTAGTGTCAGAAAACTGGAAATAACTTGAAGAGCTGACACTGGGGGGGGGGGCGGCTGGGGGCATGTTTAATCAATGAAAGAGCACAGCTGTCTGCTGGCCTGGCAGGACCCAGCAGTTACATCATTAAAAGGGTTATTTAATGATGTGAGAAATTGCTCAGAGGAAGAAGACAAACAGGATACATGAAAATAGATTTAGAAAAATCACAGTTTAACCAGGCACGGTGGCTCACGCCTGTAATCCTAACTACTCGGGAGGCTGAGATCTGAGGATCGCAGTTCAAAGCCAGCCAGAGCACTAAAGAACATGAGACTCTTATCTCCAATTAACCACTAGAAAACAGGAAGTGAGTCTGTGATTCAAGGGGTAGGGTGGTAGTCTTGAGCTGAAGAGCTCAGGGACAACACCCAGGCCAAGGGGTAGGGGGGTAGCTACCCTGAGCTAAAGAGCTCAGGGTTAGTGCCCAAGCCCAGAGTTCAAGCCCCATCACTACAAAAAGAAAAAAAAAAAAATCACAGTTCTGCAAAGTATATCCGCATGAAGAAAAAAGATAAGAAAACACAAACATACTTTCAGCATTTTCTGTGGATAATAGAATTATTTAAAGGGTGTGTGTG